>NC_056732.1:454902952-455155452 GCF_019279795.1 Protopterus annectens | reverse complement strand
GTTTTTTTAGACGGTCTGCATATGGCATCTGTTTGAGGCCGGTAATCCTCTTTGTGAGGTATTTCTGTGGCCTTTCCAGTTGTTGTAGATGTCTTGTGAGGTACATACCAAAAGGGGCATTGTACTCTATAATGGGTCTGAGTGATGAGTAGAGGGGAACAATGACCTCTTTTTTCCTGGATGAGAAACATTTTGTGATGAGGTGTGCCACATAGAAGGATTTCCTGACTACTGTGGCGATATGATTATCAAAGGAGAGACTACTGTCCACCTGTGTCCCAAGGTCTCTTATCACACTTTCAGTGTTAAGTAGACTACCACCTCTGTGGTAGTTCATGGGTACAGTGTTTTTACCAAAAGGGACGACAGTGCACTTTTTGGCATTGAGCTTGAAGCTATGGCTTTGACACCAGGCATGTCTCAGTGAGGCCCTTTTGTAGGATGTCCACCTCATTAGGAGTTTTGATTATGTCTCCTAGTTTGCAGTCATCTGTGAACATAGTTAGTCAAAGACCTTCTGTGTTAGCCTGTACTTCAGAGAAGTAGATACCAAACAGGAGAGGACCTAGGACTGAACCCTGTGGGAATCCACTTGTCACTGGTCTGAAGTTGGATTTAGAGTCTGCTACTTCACAGTGTGGGTTCTGTCAGTCAGCCAGTTGGCAATCCATCTTGTGACATAGGGATTTATACATAGTTTAGTGAGTTTATCTATAATTCCAGAGTGGGGGATAGTGTCGAAAGCCTTGAAGAGATCTAGATAGACTGCGTGAACCACCTTACCTTCATCTATAGCTTTGGTAACCGCTTCAAAGAGGTCTATCAGGTTTAGGAGATATGATCTGCCTTTTACAAACCCGAACTGGGTAGGGTCCAGAGTTTGGAGATTACCAATGTCATTGTTAAGTTCCATGATGATACGTTCCATAGCCTTGCAGACCAGGCTTGTCAGGCAAATGGGGCGGTAGTTCCCGGGGTCTGTGGTGGCTTCCCCTTTGTGGAGTGGGATAACCGTTGCTGTGCGCCATTCAGTGGGCACAAAGCCTGAGGTGAGCCTATGATTGAACATGGTACTTAGGTGGGGTGCCAGTACGTTCTGTAGTTCATGTAGAATGTTGTCAGGTCCCATGGATTCTGTGTTCTTGGCTTTGGATAGTGTGTTTTTTACCTGTGCAGTTGTGATTACAGGAACTTTGCATTCTTCCGATATAGAGATGGGCCCTTTAGGGGATGAGAGAGGGATAAAGTTAGCACTGAACTTATCTGCCAGGATGTTGGCAATATCAGTTGGTTCTGTATATTTAGTGCCATTGTGCTGTACTCAGGGCAGATCCGAGTGTTGCCATTGAGATTCTTGACATAGCTATAGAATGCTTTGTGGTTGTCTTTAGAATCCGTGGCGATTTTGTTTTCATAACTAGCTTTGGAAGATTTTATGAGGGATCTCAGCTTCTTACTGAGGCTGACCACAGAGTTCCTCCAATCATGGGATTTTACTCTTTTTTTGCAACAGTTTTTCTTCTGCTTCCATTTCTTCAGTCCCCATAAATATGGATATTGAACCAATTTGTGTGGCACATAATTTACAGAAGGTGTTGTTGAAGCAGATTCAGAAGGTTAATTCTATAGACAAAGCATTTAAAAGGTTTGTGAGAGATGAGTGATCATTCAGATGGCATATTAGCCTTCATAAAGCAGAATAAGGCATTTGAAGAAACAGTGTAAACTTGGATCTGAGGTTGGGAAGTTTGAAGTTAAGTTGATCATGAAAACAGGGCTCCCAGGAAAACTATTCAAGTAACTGGAGTTCCAGTAAAAGAAGTGTTTGACTGTGTACTGTAATATGAAAGAAACTTTGACTGCTTGGACTGGTGTACAGTAGGCAAGTCATACTAAAGTGGAGAAGGATCAGCACCAGTAGTCGCAGGTAGCCAGCCTTGACATATCTTGGTAAGAGTTACGAGATTTATGATGCAGGACCAAAGCCTTTCCTTTCCTTTCTATTTGCATTGGAGACCTGATAAACTATATCTATTTATTTGTTTATTTATTTTACATTTGTTTACCGTGGCGGTCCGACTGACAGAGCTGTCCGTTTTCAGTGGAGGCCCAAGGCGAAAAGCTCCAGAACAATTGCTAGCATACTATACATAAAATATTTACATGAGCATATTGTTTAGACATGCAATTATAAAATATGGCAGATAATAACATGATTGTGTAAGATATTTACATAAGTATAGTGGTTTAGACATGCAATTAAAAGTATAGCAGGTAGTAACATATGATTGTTGTTCATACAGTATGTTAAGTAAGTATGATCTTGAAGATGTAGTGAAGCTAAGACAAGAAAGGCAAAACTAAAAAATGCTAGCCATATTATCTTGAAGATGTAATGAAGATAAGAGAAGAAAGGAAAAACTAAAAATACTAGCCAGTTTGTCAAAGGAGGAGAATATAAATGAGCTCATATGAGGTTCTTTGACATTTTAAGGGAAAGCTTTTCAACTTAGTGTAGGGGAGAGTTAGTGGGTATAGATGGGACAGTGGGGTGTAGGCTGTGGTGTGTTGGCGAGTAATATGTGATGAGATGTCCCATGACAGCTTTGGTATATCAGGCTTTCGCTGGCCCCTCCGCTTTGATGTATCTGAGGGGGCAAGGTTTGTTAATTTAATCTAGTTTTTTATTTTGCTGTATTTAATTTTAAAAGAGAGTGAGAGAGAACAGGTAGATGTTCTTCGTGTTTCACTGTTGCAGTCATCACACTTGGGCTATCCTGCCAGGGGTAGCCCTCAGTTGACCCGAATACCAGAGGTTTAGTATTTCTTCGTCAGTTGCTGTCACTTCAGGACTGACGTCAGGTCATCATTGGTATAAAAACAGGCAGCTGACACCATTACATCAGCCTTTCTTGCAGAGGAGCCCAAAGCAGAAGCAGTTCGCACGAGTGCCGGTCACCGCTACCTGAGTTTTCATTTCCGAAATTGAAGTTGAAGTTTTCCATTGGGGATCCTTTTTTCTTGCTCTAACCAATGTCAGAAAAAGTTAACAATTGTCTCGCCTGTGGAAAGCAAATATCACGCTGAGATTTCCATTCTTACTGTGTCCCCTGTTTAGGCACAGACAACGACTTCCCTCGCTGACGTTTTTTTGCTTTGTTCAATGCCTGAACTATTCATCGTCGGGCCCTTATTGTAGCTAAATACTTTCACTCTCGATCTCCTTATTCTGAAATGGTTTCGGTAAGCCTGCCGACTACTGATCTTCCGAAAAAACGCAAGGATAAAGACAGAGACAGACAGCACAGGTCCAAAACTGCCGACGACGCTTCCGTTAAGCTAGTCGCCAGTTCACCCGGCACTCAGTGAGGTGCTTTCGGAGTCCATGATGCCTACTTTGATGGATTCGCAGGCCGCTGCTGAGACCCATTCTGAGTCCGGTATGCCGCAAGACTCTTCTTTGACTATGGAACCTGCGGATGTCTCTACCTTGGACAAGTCCAGAGCCACTGTGCAGGCACTGGCTTCTGAGGAAGTTCTTCTCACTACCGATATTCGACACAAACAGACAACTTCTTTTGCGTCTTCAGTTCTTTCTAAAACTACTGAGTTTCTAAGGCCCAGAGTACAAGCTACGCTTAAAAAAACGACGACCCAAACTCAAGCTCCTGCTTCCTTGCCACAATCACAGATTCTTAAAATGACTGAAGACCTTATCTTGCTGATTAGGGGAAGCCAGCCTTCCCCTGCTAAAAGAAAAAGAGACTTGTCCTCAGCAGCTTTATCTGACCAAGAGTCCAACGACTCTGAGGTTTCTGATTTTGAAGATATGCCCTGATCTGCTTATGAGGATTCAGATGCAGAGGAATCAATTCCTTCTGCCTCTCCTCCAGAGGATTTTTCTTTTGGTGAAACCCTACATACTTTGAGAGAGCATTTCCATTGGGAATGCCAGGATTATCCTCTGTCCAAAAAGAAACTCAGGGAATTTTTAGATTTACCACAGCACAGACCCTTAGCTATCCCTCCTGTTCTGGATGTTGTGGAATATGTCTTTATGGAATCCAGTCTAACTCCTGGTACTTTTCCTCCTGCTACCAGGAAACCTGACTGGTACTACAGAATCCCTGACTCACACACATTTCTTTTCAAGAATCCTACTGCTGACCCAGAGGTCATCTCCCAAGGACCTAAAGGAATAAAAGCAACTACAGCTAAGAATCCCACCCCCTCGACCAGGGATTCCTGAGCGTTAGACAGATGGGGTAAAAAAGTATTCACCGCTGCAACTCTTGCCATTAGAGCATTAAATTGTCAGTGCCACATGCTGAAGTACCAACAACATACTATGGAACTTATTAAGCAAAGATTATCTACCTTCTCTGACTCTGCAGAAAATAAAGAATTGCAGGAGCTTATGCATTCTGCAAGCCAAGTCAGCAGGCATACCCTGCAATGTGGGTTTGACGCCCTAGAAGCATCTTGCAGGGCAGCAGTCACAGATGTTCATCGTGTTTCACTGTTGCAGTCATTACTTTTGGGTTATCCTGCTGGCAGGCTACCCGCAGTCAGCCTGAATTCCATAGTCTTGGTCCGGCATCGGTTGCTGTCGCCTCTTCCCTGACGTCAGTGCGCCAGGGGTATAAAAGATGCAGCTGATGCCATTTTCTTCAGTCTTTCTTGCCGCACGGTGCGCGAAGCATAAGCATTTCGCAAGTGCCAGTCGGCCAACTCCTGAGAGTTTCAGAATCGAATTTCAGATCCAAAGTCTTCATTAAAGCTAAGTACCCCGTTGGGGAAACTAACTTTTTTCTTGCTCCAGACCAATGTCAGAAAAAGTTAACAATTGTATTTCTTGTGGGAAGCAAATACCTCATAAGGATTTTCACTCTTACTGTAGTCCTTGCCTAGGCCCTGATCACGACGTTGTTATCTGTCGGTTTTGTGCTAGATTTAACCAACGCAATATTAAGCGTCGGTACGATTTTGCCTTTCATTACTTTGGCCAAAGGTTTAATTATATAATGCCATCAGAACAGCTGATGACCGGAGTTTACAAAAAGCGCAAGGAAAAGGACAGGCATCCGAGGTCCAAAACCGACGACGAGGCCCCCGCTAGGCCATTCGCCGGTTCTCAGTGAGGCACTTTCGCAGCCCCTGACGCCCGCTACCTCAGAGCCACAGGCTGCTACCAACTCCCATGTGGAGCCGACTAGGCCTCTGGATACTCAAGGTATTGGACCCTCGGAAACTATTTCCTCAGATGGGTCTGGAGCCGCTGAGCAGGCATCGGCTTCTGAGGGTGTTTTCAGACCTACACAATTATATGTCAAGCCTGCCTCAGCTTCAAAGACAAAGACTAAAACAGATCTAAAGACAAAGAAACAAGTACAGCATTCTCCTGGACAGGCCTCCATACCTAAGAAACAGATGCTTAAAATGGCCGAAGACCTAATTACTTTGATCAGGGGTTCCCATCCCCCTCCTGATAAGAGACCTAGGCAAGAGACAGAATATGACTCCTCAGATCAGGTTTCAATTTCCTCTGACTCCTCTTCTGAACAGGGATACTCTTTCCCTCCCTATGATGATTCTGATGCTGAAGAATCTATTCCTTTAGCCTCTCCTCCTGAGGATTATTCTTTTGTGGAAACCCTGCATACCATGAGGGAACATTTTCATTGGGAGAGCCAAGATAATTCAGAATCTAAGAGGCTCAAGAGATTTTCTTTTACTACCTCAGCACAGACCTCTTGCTATTCCACCTGTTCTAGACATTGTAGATGATGTATTTTCAGAGTCCAGCCTGTCTCCTGACTCTTTACCCCCTGCACCTGCTAAGCCAGACAGATACTACAGGGTTCCAGACTCTCATAAATTTCTATATAAAAACCCTGCTGCTGACCCGGAAACTATATCTCAGGGTCCCAAAGGAGTCAAGGCTTCCACTGCAAAAAACCCTGTTCCCCCTGATAGGGATTCTAGGGTACTGGACAGATGGGGGAAAAAAGTTTACACTTCTGCTACCTTGGCTGTAAGGGCTTTAAATTTTCAGTTTCATATGCTAAAATATCAGCAATATTTAATGTCACTGCTTAAACAGAAAATGTTGACAAATTCTGAATGTTCTGATAACAAGGGAATGCAGGATTTATTGCATGCAGCTGAACAAGTGGGAAAGCATACTTTGCAATGTGGTTTTGATTCACTGGAGGCCTCATGCAGGGCCGCAGTTATGGGTTCTGTCATTAGAAGGCATGCTTGGTTAAAGGAACAGAATCTGCCTGATCATGTTAAAGCAAAATTATTGGATGCTCCATTACAGCATGATACTTTGTTTGGTGTTAAAGCAGAAGAGGTGTTGAAGAAAATGGAGGATAAAGCGAAATCCATGCAGACAGTTAAGGATTTCCTACAGGTACAGCCACCCAGATTTAGCAGGAACTGGCCTACAAAGAATTGTTCCTTTCCAGTGTCAGACAGGCCACAAAGAGGCAGATACAGACGCCCCAGAGGCAGATCCCAGCCTCAAGCCTCATACAGGCCTAAACAATGGGGTGCTTCTACTTCCAAAAGTGGAGAAGACAAATCACAACCATACAGGAAACAGTCCCAATGACTTTCTTCTGCCAGAACCAAGCACTTATCTTTTGGCAGCCCCCTTAGGGGGAAAACTAGCACTTTTTTCACCAAATTGGCACATGATTACTCAGGACAAATGGGTCTTGAACATAGTGTCTCAGGACTACAGGTTCCACTTTCACACCCTGCCAAGAGCAAAAGGTATGCCAGACCTGCCAGACAATCAATGGGCAGAGGCACAAAAGCAAGTTTCATCCCTCATGGACATGAGGGCCATTCAGCAAGTACCACAACAAGAGCAGTGATAAGGATTTTACTTGAGACTTTTCCTGGTGCTCAGAAAGGACAAAGCCTGGAGACCAATACTGGACCTGTCTATTCTAAACACATTTGTGGACGTTCCAAAATTCAAAATGTTGACTCTGCAGCAGCTACTGCCCATGCTGGGCAAGAAGGCTTGGCTTGTTACTTTGGACCTAAAAGAGGCATACCTGCATGTCCCAGTCAGACAATCCTGCAGAAGATACCTCAGATTCATAGCTGGCTCAATGTACTACCAATTCTCTGCAGTGCCCTTTGGCTTATCTGCTGCGCCCAGGGTCTTCACCAAATTCCTGGCACCAGTAATTGCATTTTGCAGACAAGGAGGAATTCAAATATATCCTTACTTGGACAACTGCCTTATTCAAGCAGAGAACAAAGACATTCTACTACAGCATCTGGCATTTGTAAAAAGATTACTAATTTGCCTAGGGTACACAGTAAACAAAAATAAATCAAAACTAGTACCCTCTCAAGAGATAATATTCCTGGGTGCAAGCTTAAATACAACTGCCCAGATGGCTTATCTCACGCCAGACAAACAAAGACAACTGACTTCTTACTTCAAAATGTTGGCAACAAAGACCCAGTTATCCACAAGAAAAATTCTGCAGGCTTTGGGCTTCATGGCATCCTGCATACTGCTAATTCCATTTGCCAGACTGCATATGAGGAAACTACAATGGTATCTAAAAAGTGTTTGGACTCAACATTGCCACAGCCTGGAAACATTAATTACCCTCATTCCCTGCCTACAACAGGAGTTTCGATGGTGGGCACAGGCCTGACACCACAACAAGGGACAGCCATTCACTTTACCCACAGCCAGGCAGACACTAACAACGGATGCATCAGATTGTGCCTTGGGGGCCCACATGGCAGGCAAATGTATTCAGGGCACATGGCCCGCATGCCAGATGTTTCTTCATATCAGTCAAAAAGAGATGCTAGCTGTTCAGAATGCTCTGACAGCTTTCAAGAATCTACTTCATCCAGGACAACTACTAATAAAGAAGGACAATACTACAGTCATGTGGTAAATAAACAAGCAGGGAGGCACACATTCCTACCCCCTCTGCAGACAAACCATGACATTGTGGGACACAGCATTGACTTTCAAGTTCACCTGCAAGCACAATTCCTGCCAGGAAAAACAAATACTCTGGCAGACGAACTAAGCAGAAAGCTCATGGATCTCCACGAGTGTAAACTGGATCTACAAGTCTTCAGCATGATAACAAGGAAATGGGGATACCCAGACATAGATCTATTTGCCTCCCCTCACAACTGCCAACTACAGAAATTCTGCACAAGGATTTACCACAAGCAAGCATGGAAAGTGGATGCCCTATCCTTCAGCTGGAAAAACCTAACCGTATATGCCTTTCCTCAACTGCCTCTCCTCCCCAAGGTACTCATAAAGGTCAGACAAGAGAAGCCAAAAATGATACTGGTTGCCTCAGACTGGCCACGCCAGCACTGGTATCCAATCCTAAAGAACTTGTCTCAAGGACCAGCCTGGAGATTACCTCAAACTTTCTCCCTTACTGACCCAACAAAACAATCAGATGCTGCACAGCCACATCAGTACCTTAAATCTGGCAGCATGGCGGATAATGTAGCCATTCATAACATTCCACTCTCCAAAGCTGTAATGGATGTTATCTTGGAGGCCAGGAGGCCCAGTACGAGAAAATCTTATGTAGAAAAATGGAAGAGATTATGTGCTTGGAACCAGGAACAAGGAATTGACACGTTTGTACCAAATATTCCTCAGATTTTACAATATTTAACTGAGATGCTGGACAAAGGCCTATCCTTTTCATCAATTAAGATTCATGCCTCTGCCATTTCGGCCCATTACAATACGGAACCACTTATCTTTTCTCATCCTTTAATAAGACAGTACCTCTGAGGGGCCAAAAACATAAGACCCCCAAGAAGAGCACCAATACCTGCATGGGACCTAAATTATGTCTTGGAAAAACTCACACTGCCTCCTTTCGATCCAGCCTCAACAGCGGATATTAAATTCTTATCCTGGAAAACAGCTCTGCTCCTAGCAATAACCTCTGCAAGACGAGTCTTGGAGTTACAGGCACTCATGGCTGTGGAACCTTTTATCATTTTCCATCCAGACAGGGTTTCTCTGTGGATGAACCCTACATTTATGCCTAAGGTGGTGTCCAGTGTGGCCCTTAACCAAACCATTCACTTGCTTACCTTTTATCCAAACCCACAGAACAAGGGTGAGAGACTTCTGCATTCTTTGGATATACACAGACAGCTACGCTTCTACTTGGACAGAACTAAAGCTTTCAGAAAGACTGAGCAACTTTTAGTGGCATATGCTGCAGGATCACAAGGAAAGGCCATCTCAAAACAGACTATTCCAAAATGGATAGGCCATTGCATTAATTTCTGCTACTCACAGCATGGCAAATCAGTGCCTAAGGGCATTGGGCCACATTCTACCAGAGCAGCAGCCACTTCAGCAGCCTTCCTCAGAGGACTACCAACCAAAGACATCTTAGAGGCTGCAACTTAAGTTCAGTGCACACTTTTACAAAGCACTACCACTTACCTCTCTACTCTAAATCCAGAGCAGGCTTTGCCACTGCAGTTCTGCAGGGCCTCATAGCCTCTCCTAATCCTATTTAGCCCAGCCACCCATCCTCAGCTTTGGGATTCAACCCAAGAGTAATGACTGCAACAGTAAAACACGATGAACATAGTACAATTGTGTACCTACCATAAATGTAGATGTTCGAGTGTATTCACTGTTGCAGTCCAGGTTACCCTCCAACCATTCCCCTTTCATTTGCTAGGTCTTATCTGTACTTCTCTATTCTATACAACCTATGTGGTGTATTTACTTGTAGATGAAGGAAATGTTTACCTTAGTGCATGCATGTTGTTTGGCATAATCTATTTAGCACACCCTTTTGGGGGCACCTGACATCTGGGGCAAGAAAAACTGAAGAAAATGCCGTTGGCTGCATCTTTTATACCCCTGGCACACTGACGTCAGGGAAGAGACAACAGCAACAGATGCCGGACCAAGACTTTGGAATTCAGGCCGACTGCGGGTAGCCTGCCAGCAGGATAACCCAAAAGTAATGACTGCAACAGTGAATACACTCGAACATCTACATTTATAGTAGGTACACAACTGTACTGTTCGGCTAGAAAATATGCCTAGCTTAAGGAAAAGACCTTGCCAGACCATGTCAAATCAAAATTATTGGACGCACCTCTGAACAAAGACAATCTGTTTGGCACCAAAGCAGAAGAGGTTTTAAAAAAGATGGAAGAAAAAGCTATGTTTATGCAGACAGTCTTTTTAGCAAGTACAGCCTCCACGATTCAGTAGGCATTGCCCCTCAAAACATTGGTCCTTTCCAACCCCCTCAAGACCATCTCAGACTAGACCTAGGGGAAGCATACCTCCCAGACAACAGCCTCAGGGGTATGCAGAGATCTAAGCAATGGAGTACCTCCACTTCTAAAACAGGGAGTGCTAAGCCACCTCCTTATGAAAAGAATTCACAATGACTTCTCAACTCCTCCCCTCACCTCTGCCCAATTGCTTGTGCCCCTAGGAGGAAAATTTGCCTACCATGCAAAAATCTGGGCCTCCATCACGAACGATCGATGGGTCCTCAGCATAGTATCCTAGGGGTACAAATTTTATTTCCAGATGCTGCCAACCCCAAAAGGGGTTATTAGATCTTCCTCCAAACCAGTGGGCAGAGGCACAAAACCAAGTTCAGTCCCTGCTGTCCATAAGGGCAATTCAACCTTTTCTTGCAGACCAGATAGGTCAAGGTTTTTATTCCAGACTTTTCCTGGTACCCAGAAAAGAGAGAACTTGGTGCCCAATCTTAGATCTATCCTTTCTAAACACCTTCCTGGTGGTACCAAAATTCAAAATGCTCACCATACAGCAGCTTCTCCCTATGCTGTCCAAAGATGCTTGGTTAGCCCCCCTAGACCTAAAGGAGGCCTATCTGCATATCCCAATCAGGGACTTCTGCTGGAAATGTCTACATTTCTGGGCAGGATCTATGCATTATCAGTTCTCTCCACTTCCCTTTGGCTTATCCACTGCTCCCAGAGTTTTCACAAAATGCCTGGCTCTAGCCATTGCCTTTTGCAGACAAAGAAATATTCAAATTTACTCCTACTTGGACGTCTGCCTTATACAGGCAGACAGGAAAAGCTGTTACAGCACCTGACATTAGTAAAGGACCTTATAACCTCACTGGTGTACACTATCAACGAAAAGAAATCCAAACTAGACCCCAGTCAAAAAATTGTATTCCTGGGAGCATGCTTGGACACAGCACCCCAGATGGCATTCCTTACTACAGAAAAACAAGCCTATCTGACAGGCTACTTCTCTCAAATAGCCACCAGAACCCAGTTATCCGCAAGGAAAATCCTGCAAGCTCTAGGATTCATGGCCTCCTGCATTTTACTAATTCCATATTCCAGACTGCGTATGAGGAAACTTCAATGGTACTTAAAAAGTCTTTGGTGCCAACATCCTCAGGACCTGGAAACTATCATACCTATGATACTTTGTCTAAGGAAAGAGTTCCTTTGGTGGGCAGCAGCATGCAACCACAATAAGGGACTTCCCTTTGCACAACCCCATGCTTCCCAGAACCTAACCACAGATGCATCAGACTATGCCTGGGGTGCACATCTGGACGGCAGGTGCATTCAGGGCCACTAGAGCCCAAATCAAATTCATCTACACATCAACGAGAAAGAGATGCTAGCTGTTCAGCACGCTCTAACAGCTTTCAGATCCTTACTCTCTTCTGGGCCTCTTCTAATCAAAACCGACAACACCACAGTGATGTGGTACATCAACAAGCAGGGAGGAACCCACTCTTACCCACTCTGCAGGCTAGCCGTGACCCTTTGGAACACGGCCTCAGCCATGCATATTCACCTGCAAGCCGAATTCCTGCCACGCAACCAAAACTCTATGGCAGACAACTTAAGCAGAATTCTCCTAGACCCACACTAGTGGCAATTAAACCACAACACCTTCAGCCTTGTTACCCAGAAATGGGGTACCCCAAAGATGGACCTGTTTGCTTCCTCCTAAAACCACCAATTCAGTAAATTCTGTACCAGGGAGCCTCACAGCAAGGCCTGGAAAGTGGATGCTCTGTCCTTCCACTGGGAAAACTGCTCAGTCTATGCATCACCCCCTTCCTCTTCTTACCAAGCTCTTACAGAGCTGAGTATATTTTTTTGGTTATAGAGTTTGTTAATTGTTGCTTAGATCTCTGTTGAAACTGTTGCCTCACTGTTCTGAGAGACTGATCAGCAAATATACAGAGCGGAGTATAATTTTTTGGTTTTAAGGTTTGTACTGTTAGTTGTTGCTTAGATCTCTGTTGAAACTGCCCCCCCCCCCCCTTTTCTGCCGTGTCTTCAGTTGGTATAGTAACAGCTGCATTCAAATTGCTGGAACCTGTGTTCTGAGAGGCTGTCTTACAGACTATCTGCAGATATACAGAGCTGAGTATATATTTTTTGGTTATGGTCTCTGTTGAAACTGTTGTCTCACTGTTCTGTGAGACTGATTGGTAAATATACAGAGCTGAGTATATTTTTTTGGTTTTAAAGTTTGTACTGTTAGTTGTTGCTTAGATCTCAGTTGAAACTGTTTCGTCCCACCCACCCTATTTTTGGTTTGTAGTTTAAATTTGGTGGCTTTTTCAGTTGCCCGCCCCACTGTAGATTTGATCTGGGACACTCCCCCAGTCCCATCTCTTTACCACATTCTACCTAATAAACTCATTCTGCACTTGCTTTTAGTCCTTTTTAATTTCATTGCATTTTTTAACTGTGTTTTGTCTAATATTGCTGCATACTCGCGTGCTAGCTTACACTGCATGTGAATTGTTTTTACTACTGTTTTTGCTACTTTTCTGTAAAAAAAAAAAAAACAAAAAAAAAACTGTAAGCCTGTTTCCTACCTTTCCTGTAACTAGTGTTCCAGATGCAGATTTGCTGTATCCGGGACTGTATGTAAGCTTCTGAGCCCCCCAAGCCTTTCTGTGTTGGAGGGAAGCCTTCTAGCTTATCAGTGGGAGTGGTAAGCACTAGGTAACCTGTCTACCACATAAGGAGTGGTTCTGGCCCAGAAACTGTAGTTATTGGCCATTTGGGCAATCTTGCATCTCTCTCAGCTTTCTGATTTGAAAGCCTGCATTTGCACTTGTTTCTGTCCTGTAACTCATCTAGTGCAGATACAGATTCTTAGTTTTAGCACTTAAATTTGCTTACTCATGCTCAGCACTTGTTCAGAACTTGTAAGCACTAAATAAGCTACTAATTACTATAGCACTCAATCTTCCTCATTACCTAGAGGAAAACAGTTTTTGTACTGACTTTTCTCACTTGCTTAGAGAAAAGCAGCTCTTGTACTCACTTTCTTCACTTATCTAGATGAAAATAGTTTTTTATTCAGGCATGTCCAAAGGTCAGCTCCCAGTGTTCTCTCCTGTCTATCTGATGAATCTGGGCATCTTGTAGAAATTGCCTCATGTACACCGATAACCCTCTTCTCCTACCACCCAACACTACATCCTGTGAGAGATGCACTTATCTAGCCAAACTGGAGGTAAAGCTCTCTCCAACCAATACTGAAGCTGTCAGTCATGAGAAGGTAAACATTTGCACCACACCACACTCATCACATAGTCTCACTAAATCTACACCACCAAAATCCACACATCGTAACACAAAAACATTTGCGGAGGCTCTCAATAATAATCTGTCTAAGCAACAGCGACCTCCAAAGCAGAAACGCAAGCAGCCTCCATCCCCCAACACAACCCAAATGACACATAGCCCACAGACTCAGTGTGCCACTCAACCACAGCCAATAAGACAAAACAACGTACCCAACACACTAGTCATAGGTGACTCTATAGTCAAGAACACTAATGTCCCACTCACCAGGCTAAACAAGGAGAAGGTTACTGTCAGCTGCCTATCAGGTGCCAGGATCCGCCATATAGCCCACACACTCGGGTCACTCCACAACAAGTACAAATATGACTCTTTCATTGTCCATGTTGGTGTGAATGACCTGAGATGTACCTCCCTGGACTACATGAAAAGAGACATGGAAGAGCTCTCCGATCTTGTAGCCTAGGCAGGTATGACCCTAGACCTGAGTAGCATTCTACCATTGCCCAGAATGATACCGCAGTACAAGGACAAAATGATTGACTTCAACAATTGGCTAAGCTTCTGGTGTCATTCTAAGGGGATTCAGTATCTGTCTGCTTGGGATGACATGGTCGACAGACCACGATGCTTTGCCACAGATGGCCTGCACCTTTTGCCTCTGGGTTTCCAGATGGCTAAGGTTCTTGCTGCCCCTATAGTGCCTTTTTAGGCAGGGTTCAAATATCAAATTCACCATCATAACAGGAACAGGCAAGCAAAAACTGAGGGTAATGCTACTCAATGCTAGAAGTCTAAATCTCAAAATGCACTCACTCGAGGCACTCCTTAAAATGGAGAACATCGATATCTGTGCAGTGACTGAGACCTGGTTCAAGGCTCCAGAGGGCACCCCTGCACTACCAGGCTATAAACTCATACCACACTTTTCGGCCATGTAACCTGGACAGAAACACCAAAGGCGGAGGTGTGTCCATATTCATTAAGGATATCCACACCTCCAGGCTAGCTGCTCAGCATAATGCATCCGAGGTTATCCAAGTGCAACTAACTCTGGACAAAACTGCAATCCAGATTGTAGCTTGCTACAGATCCCCCACCATGCCCCAGGATTCCCACTCTTTTCTTGATGTACTGGAAAATATTAGGGCTCAACCAAACACCCTAATAATGGGCGACTTCAACTACCCCACCATTAACTGGGAAGACTACTCATGTACCAACTCCTTAGCTCAACGCTTTCTGGAATTCATAAACTCCAATGCCCTAGATCAACTTATCCACACCCCCACCAGGGGCAACAATATCCTACACCTAGTCATTACCAACATGAGTGACCGGTGTTCCACACCTGAAGTCAACTGCTCGTTGGTCAGATCCGACCATAAGCTTACCACCCTTGATATCCACATCCCGCCCCCACCCCCCATTAAGGAAACCACAGTAAAAAATTTCTCCAAAGCCAACTTCATGCTTCTTAAGACAGAAGTGGTGAACTTCATGACACCCATGCAGATGGACAATACAGTTAACAACTGCTGAATCCTACACAAATGCACTCTATGAGCACTTGCACGAGTGCATGGATCGTGCTATCCCAAACAGAACCAAGACGCTATCATCCAAAATATGGAAGCCAATATGGTGGTCCCCTGCCATAAACAAACTGTACAACAGAAGGAAGAAACTGTTGCGAAAGAGAGTAAAATTCCATGAGTGGAGGAGCTCCCTGGTCAGCCTCAGTAAGAAGCTAAGATCCTTTATAATATCCTCCAAAGCTAGCTACAAAAACAAAATCACCACTAAATCCAAGGACAACCACAAAGCATTCTATAGCTATGTCAAGAATCTAGATGGCAACAGCACAAAGGCACGAAAATTACAGAACCATCTGATATTGCCAACATCCTGGCAGATAGGTTCAGCGCTAACTTTACCCCCCTCTCACCCCCTAAAGGGCCCATATCTATACAGGAAGAATGCAGAGTCCCTGTAATCACAAGTATGCAGGTAAAAGCTGCACTCTTTAAAGCCAAAAATACAGCATCCATGGGACTGGACAACGTCCCAGGCTGCGTTTTACACGAACTTCAGAACGAACTGGCTCCCCACTTAAGCACCATGTTCAATAATAGGCTCTCATCAGGCTTTTTTGCCCACTGAATGGTGCACAGCAACAGTTATCCCATTCCACAAAGGGCGAGCCACCACTGATCCCGGGAACTATCGACCTATTAGCCTGACGAGCCTGGTCTGGAAGACCATGGAATGTCTCATCATGGAACTCATAAACAAAGGCATTGGTAACCACCAAACTCTGGATCCCACCCAGTTCGGGATTGTGAAAGGCAGATCATGCCTCCTGAACCTGATAGACTTCTGTGAGGCAGTCACCAAAGCCGTGGATGAGGGTAAGGTGGTTCACACAGCCTATCTTGACCTCGCCAAGGCTTTCGACACCATCCCCCATTCTGGAATTAAGCCGTGGATGAGGGTAAGGTGGTTCACACAGCCTATCTTGACCTCGCCAAGGCTTTCGACACCATCCCCCATTCTGGAATTATAGCTAAACTCACTAAACTAGGTATAAATCCCCTACATCACAAGATGGGTTGCCAACTGGCTCACTGACAGAACCCACACTGTAAAAGTTGCAGACTCAAAATCTGACCTCAAAGCAGTGACAAGTGGAGTACCACAGGGTTCCGTCCTGTGACCTCTTCTGTTTGGTATCTACTTCTCTGATGTACAGGCTAACACAGAAGCTAACGAAGTTCGCAGATGACTGCAAACTAGGAGCCATAGTCAAGTCCCCAAATGATGTGGACATCCTACAGAAGGGCTTCACTGAGACAGATGCCTGGTGTCAGAGCCATGGCCTCAAGCTCAATGCCAAAAAGTGCATTGTCATCTCCTTTGGTAAAAACTCTGTACCCATGAACTACCACATAGGCAGCAATCTACTTAACACCAAATACGTGATAAGAGACCTTGGGACCTAGGTGGACAGTAGTCTCTCCTTTGATAGTCACATCACCACAGTAGTCAGGAAGTCCTTCTACGTGGCACACCTTATCATAAAAGGGTTCTCATCCAGGACAAAAGAGGTCATTGTTCCCCTCTACTCGTCACTCATTAGACCCATTATAAGGTACAACGCCCCTTTTGGAATGTACCTCACAAGACATCTGCAGCAGCTGGAAAGGCCACAGAACTACCTCACAAAGAGGATTACTGGCCTCAAACAAATGCCCTACACTGACTGCCTCAAAAAACGCCAGCTTTACTCCGTAGCATATCGCCTACTCCGAGGTGATCTCTGCCTGACATAGAAAGCTATGTCAAACACAGGGCTGTTGGACATGCTACACCTAAAGAAATCCCAATCCCTCTGAGCTACATGATCTAGGGTCCTAAACCTTATCACCACAATAAACTGGACATGCTGGAGGGATAGATTCCTGTCCCAGAGACTTCCTATATTCTGGAACAAGCTACCCATCTATGTCAAGCCAAGTTCTTCAGTAGCACTCTTCAAGAAAAATCTTGATGAGTGGATGGGAAATAGGAAATACACCCTGGGGATCACTTCTGTGTCTCTGCTCAACAGTGGCACAGGAAAATAACTTTCTTGGGTGGTGTTAGCTATGGAACCTTGCTGGCTAGGCTTACATAGGCCCTTGGGCCGATAGCCTAGTACCTACCTATGAACCAGAGTACGACTCAAAATAAGGGAGGAGAGACCAAGGGCAATCCTGATTGCCCCAGACTGGCCACGCCAGCACTGGTGCCCACTACTGTGCAGTCTGTCTCCGTTGCCTCCATGGCACCTCCCTCAGATTCCAACTCTCCTGACTCAGCAGGAGGGAGAGTTCTTGGATCCACAATTGCACACCCTGAACCTGACAGCCTGGCTTATTCCTTGACTTCTCCTCCAGTGGCCAGCCAAAGCAAGCAGGCCCTGGATGTTATACGTGAAGCCAGACATCCCCGTACTAGAAAATCCTATGCTGACAAGTGGAAAAGGTATTGTTCCTGAATCCAGACTAAAGGAGCTGACCCAGCACAGCCATCCTTAACCCTCATCCTGGATTTCCCAGCAGACTTACTCCACAGAGGCCTTTCCTTCTCTTCCATTAAAATCCATGCCTCTGCCATCTCTGCATGCACACTACAGCACTGAGCCACCTGTGTTCTCACACTCTCTCATCAAGCAGTTCCCGCGAGGGGCTAACAACTTAAGGCCTCCAAGAAGAGCCTTTACCCCTGCTTGGGATTTTAACTTTGTGTTGGAAAAGCTCATGCCACCCCCCCCCCCCACCCCCCATTGAGCTTGCAGCTTCAGCAGAGTTAAAATTCCTCTCTTGGCAAACAGCCTTGCTTTTGGCCATCACTTCAGGTAGAAGAGTGTCTAAGCTACAAGCACTTATGGCTGTGGAGCCCTTCATCATTTTCCATGCTGAAAGGGTTTCCCTCAGGACTAACCCAACTTTCATGCCTAAAGTGGTGTCCATTGTGGCTCTCAACCAATCTATTCATTTGCCCACCCTTTTCCCTAAACCTCAAAATAAGGGGGAAAGGATCCTGCACTCTTTAGATGTGCACAGACAGCTCAGATTCTACCTGGATAGGACTAAGCCCTTTAGGAAATCTGACCAGTTACTAGTCAGCTGTGCACCAGTGGCAGAGGGCAAGGTCTTATCAAAACAAGTCATTGCCAAATGGATAGCACACTGTATCCATTTCTGTTACAAACACCATGGAAAACCACCCCTACAGGGGGTTAGAACACATTCCACTAGGGCAACTTCAACCTCTACAGCCTTTCTCAGAGGAGTCCCTACCAGCTGCAACATGAAGTTCTATTCATACCTTCACCAAGCATTACCACCTGCCTATCTTTTCCAAATCCAGGGCGGGCTTTGCATCTGCAGTCCTGCAGGGCATACTAGCCATCCCCAACTCTTCTTTACTGCCTCCACCCTTCCTCAGCTTTAGGAATCAACCCAAGTGTGATGACTGCAGCAGTGAAACACGATGAACATAGTACAGTTGTGTACACTTACCATAAATGTAGATGTTTGAGTGTATTCACTGTTGCAGTCCTGGTTTCCCACCCTGCAGCCCCCTTGTCTCGCTTTCTCTTCCTCACTCCTTACAGGGTGTTGGTATTTACTTTTTACTGGTGGTGTTATTCCACCATAACTTAGCTCCCTATTTGGGGGCTCCTGACATTTGGGGCAAAAAAACTGATGGAATGGTGTCGGCTGCCTGTTTTTATACCAATGATGTGACGTCAGTCCTGAAGCGACAGCAACCGACGCAAAAATACTAAGCCTCTGGTATTCGGGCCGACTGAGGGCTATCCCTGGCAGGATAACCCAAGTGTGATGACTGCAACAGTGAATACACTCAAACATCTACATTTATGTTAAGTGTACACAACTGTACTTTCCTTAAGAGTATGGGACTAGCTGTCCAGCTATGCTAGTTGTTCGTTCGATGGTCTTCTTTGGTGGAAAGGTCCATCGCGGAAGCCTCATTTGGAACAACTTTTTGTTTCAACTCTAGTTTCTCATCTGGGGAAAAATTCATAAGAACGTTTCCACGGTGAAGTCTAGGCAGTCAAAAAATACACTGATGTAGAGCATTAAGATCCTTTATTGCTTTTCAAGAAGAAAACATTCAAGCTCTGCTCTGTAAGGATATGAAGTCTGAAAATCAAATGTCTCCCATTGTTTTCTGACTTCAGTCCTCAATGATTTGCCAGTGATTTGCCAGAAAACTACAGTTTACTAAGAAATGGACCAAAATATGAGTCAAAAATCTGGACATTCTATGCAAAGCTGGACAGTTGAGAGCTATGCTTGTACTCTTTATCCTTGGTATATTTAAGTTGCATAAAGTATTACTTCTAGTACGCTTTATATGTGTACTGGCAAGTAAATGTTTTTGCTCCATATTTCTGTAAGCCTCAGCCCCCCCCCAGGGAATTTTTAGACTTGCCTCAGCATAGGCCTCTAGCTATTCCCCCTGTCCTGGATATTGTAGACGATGTCTTGGTGGAGTCCAGTCTTACCCCTGATACTTTACCACCTGCTCCTAGAAGCCTGACATATACTACAGAGTACCTGACTCTCACATATTTCTCTTTAAAAAAAATCCCACCGTGGATCCAGAGACCATTTCCCAGGGACCTAAAGGTTATTCAGGCTTCTACAGCCCAAAACCGTACCCCTTCGAACAGGGATTCTACGGCTGTAGACAGATGGGCTAAGAAGGTATATACCTTTGGAACTCTTGCCATCAGGGCTTTAAATTGCCAGTTTCACATGTTGAAGTACCAGCAGCATATTATTGATCTAATTAAACAAAAAATGTTGATTCCTGATTGTGCAGAAAATAAGGACTTACAAGACTTGTTGGTAAATATACTTTGCAGTGTGGTTTTGATGCCTTAGAAGCATCTTGCAGGACTGCTGTCACTGGGTCTGTTCAGAGAAGGCATGCTTGGCTGAAGGAACATATCTTGCCAGACCATGTCAAGGCAAAACTACTTGATGCTCCATTATACCAAGACAGTTTGTTTGGCTCTAAAGCAGAAGTCCTTAAAAAGATGGAAAAAAATGCTAAATCCATGCAAACTGTTAGATTTCTTACAGATACATCCACCAAGATTCAGTAGGCATTGGTCTTCAAAAAATTGGTCCTTTCCAGCCTCTTCCAGACCTTTTCAGCCCAAACCCAGGGGCAACAGACCACAAAGACTACAGTCTCAGGGTATGCACAGATCTAAACAATGGAGTGCTCCCTCCACAAAAACTGGGAGTGGTAAGCCACCGCTATGGAAAAAGTTCACAATGACTTGTCTTTAACCCTTCCCAGCCATGCCCAAGTACTTGCACCCCTAGGAGGAAAACTCGCCCTGCATGCAAAAAACTGGGAGTGTATTACCAAGGATTGATGGGTCTTAAACATTGTATCCCAGGGATACATATTCTATTTCCACTCTCTGCCAACCCCAAGTAGATTGCCAGACCTTCCTCCAAACCAGTGGACAGGGGCCCAAAAGCAAGTACTTTCTCTGCTCAGTATCAGGGCTATTCAACCTGTGCCAACAGAGCAAAGGGGGGCAGGGTTTCTACTCCAGGCTGTTCCTGGTGCCCAGGAAAGAGAACTCTTGGTGCCCTATTCTGGATCTGTCAACCCTAAACACCTTCCTGGTGATATCAAAATTCAAAATGCTTACACTCCAGCAGCTCCTTCCTATGCTATCCAAGGACTCCTGGCTAGTCACCCTAGACTTAAAAGAAGCTTATCTGCACATCCACATAATGGAATCTTGCAAGAAATATCTATGTTACAGGGCAGGCTCTATATACTATCAGTTCTCTGCATTTCCCTTTAGCTTATCTACTGCGCCCAGGGTATTTACGTAGTGCCTGGCTCCAGCCATTGCTTACTACAGGCAGAGAAATATTCAAATTTACTCATACTTGGACGATTGCCTGATTCAGGCGGACAGTCAGGAATTGCTACTTCAACACCAGACGTTTGTAAAGAGACTCCTAACTTCTCTGGGGTATACCATCAAAGAAAATAAATCACATCTGGTACCCAGCCAGAAGATTGTATTCCTGGGAGCAAGCTTGAACACAACTTCCCAGGTGGCATTCCTCACTCCAGAAAAGCAAGTTTATTTGACAACTTACTTCAAACTACTGGCCACCCAGACCCAGCTATCTACAAGAAAAATACTGCAATCCGTAGGGTTCATGGCCTCATGTATTCCACTGATTCCGTATGCAAGGCAGCATGTGAGGAAACTCCAATGGTACTTAAAAGTCTCTGGTGTCAACATTCCCAGGACCTGGAAGCAGTGATTCTTATCATTCCTTGCCTAAGGGCAGAGTTCCTTTGGTGGGCAGAGGCTTGCAACCACAACAAGGGACTCCCTTTCTCACAACCCCCCCGCCGTCCAAACTCTGACAACAGATGCATCAGACTATGCATGAAGGGCTCGCATGGCATGCAAATGCATTCAAGGCAAATGAAGCCCAGGACAAATTCACCTGCATATCAATCAAAAAGAAATGTTAGCTGTACAGAATGCACTGACAGCCTTCAAATACCTTATCGTGCCAGGACAACGACTGATAAAGACAGACAATGCACAGTTATGTGGTACATAAGCAGGGGGGAATTCATTCTTACCCACTCTGCAGGTTAGCCATGACACTTTGGAACACAGCCTTAAGCAACCAAGTGTACCTGCAAGCTCAATTCCTGCCAGGCAAACAAAATTCACTGGCAGACGACTTGAGCAGAAATCTAATGGACCCACAAGAGTGGAAACTGGAACCAAACTCATTCATACTTGTAATACACAGGTGGGGGACACCAGAGGTGGACCTTTTTGTGCCCCCCCCCCAAACCATCAACTAAACAAAGTTTGCACCAGGATTCCCCACAGCCAAGCTTGGAAAGTGGGTGCCCTATCCTTCACATGGGAAAACCTCTCAATCTATGCCTTCCCCCTCTGCCCCTCCTTCCAAAGGTACTCCTCAAGATCAAACTGGACAGGAGAAGGACAGTCCTGATTACATCAGACTGGCCACGCCAGCACTGGTACCCACTCCTACGCAGTCTGACAGCAGTGCCACCCTGGCACCTACAGCAGACCCCCTCTCTGCTGTCCCAGCAGGAGGGACAGGTTTTGCATCCTCAGCTGCAAACCCTGAACCTGGCAGCCTGGCTTATTCCCTGAATAAATCACCAGCAACCCTCAGCAAACAGGTGTTGGATGTTATTGTTGAGGCCAGGAGGCCCATTACTAGGAAATCCTATTCAGAAAAGTGGAATAAATACTGTTCTTGGAGCCAGTGTCAAGGGAAGGACACAGCCGTGCCCTCCTTGCCTGAAATTCTAGATTATCTAGCAGAGCTGCTCCACAAGGGCCTCTCCTTCTCATCAATTAAGATTCATTGTCTGCCATCTCAGCTCATTACAATACTGAGCCCACCCCTCTTCTCTCACCCTCTGATCAAACAGTTCCTCAGAGGAGCTAACAATTTAAGACCCCCCCCCCCCAAGGAGAGCTCCCACTCCTGCCTGGGACCTTAACTTTGTACTAGAGAAGCTTACGCTTCCCCCTTTTAAGCCTTCTGCTACAGCAGAGTTAAAATTCCTCGCTTGGAAAACAGCCTTACTGCTAGCCATCACTTCAGCAAGAAGAGTGTCTGAGTTACAGGCCCTCATGACTCTGTAACCCTTCATTACCTTCCATGCGGACAGGGTTTCCCTCAGGACTAACCCATCTTTTATGTTCAAGCTGGTATCCAGTGTGGCTTTAAACCAATCCATCCATTTGCCAACCTTTTTTCCTAATCCTCAGACTACAGGGGAAAGGATCCTGCACTCCTTGGACGTGCACAGACAGCTCAGGTTCTACCTTGACAGGACTAAACCTTTCAGAAAATCTGCCCAGCTGCTGGTCAGCTTTGCTACAGGGGCATAGGGCAAGGCCATTTCGAAATAAACCATTTCTAAGTGGATAGCACACTGCATTCATTTCTGCTACAAACACCACGGAAAACCAACCCCACAGGGGATCAGGCCTCATTCCACTAGGGCTACGTCAACGTCTACAGCTTTTCTCAGGGGAGTCCCTGCTAGGGACATCCTGGAAGCTGCAACCTGGAGTTCTCTACACACCTTCACCAAGCATTACCACTTACCTATCTTTTGCAAATTCAGAGCTGGATTTGCCACAGCAGTCTTACAAGGCCTGCTAGCCAGCCCTACTATTTCTTTATTGTCTCCACCTTTCCTCAGCTTTGGGAATCAACCCAAGTGTGATGACTGCAACAGTAAAACACGAAGAACATAGTACAGTTGTGTACACGTACCATAAATGTAGATGTTCAAGTGTATTCACTGTTGTAGTCCTGGTTTCCCTCCCTCCAGCCCCCTGTCTTTCTATACTTTCCTACCTATCCTCTTCTTTGGCCATATCTTATGGAAATGGTATTTACTTTTTGCTGGAGGTGTTCCACACCATTTGATTGCTTCCTGTTTTGGGTGCTTCTGACATCTGGGGCAAGAAAAACTGATGTAATGGTGTCAGCTGCATGTTTTATATCCCTGACGACCTGACATCATGGATGAGGCGACAGCATCCGATGCAGAAATCCGAGTGTTCACAGTGGAATTATTACAAGAGGACAGCCTTAATTGCTACCAGGCAGCATATTTTTCGTTCTTGGTTGCTATCCCATCCTTTCACGGACTGGAACTACTTGTTTCCGATGCAGAATTCCCAAGACTCCAGTATTCGGGCTGACTGAGGGCTACCTGCAAGCAGATAACCCAAGTGTGATGACTACAACCGTGAATATACTCGAACATCTACATTTATGGTGAGTGTACACAACTGTACTTTCTTGAGAATGGAAGATTGGAACGGTTGTTCCACTGCACAAGGGTGGACCATCAACCAACCCTAGAAATCTACATTGAACCTGGTGGGCTTCTTTGAGAGCATCTTCAAGGCAGTGGATGAGGGGAAAATCGTGCATAATGCCTACCTGGACCTGGCTAAGGTGTTCGATACAGCACTAGACTTGGGTATAGTTGACAAACTCGCCAAATTGGGCATAAACTCCCCTACATAATTTACTGGCTTGCCAGCTGGCTCACACATAGGACCCAGCAAGTCAAGATTGGCAATACTATGTCCACTAAGAGACTGGTCACCAGCAGGGTACCTCAGAGCTCCATGTGGGGCCACTTGTTTTTGGCATCCACTTCTTCAAGGTAAAGGCTAATGTCAAGGGCCTTTGTCTGATCCAAGTTCTTGGATGACTGCAAATTGAAAGCTGTCATAGATTTCTCGTTGACACAAACATCTTACAAAATGTCTACCACAGACAAATGACTGGTGCCAAAGTCCTGGATTAAAACTCGATGCCAAGAAATCCATTATAGTGCTTTTTGGCATAACTGCCACACAGGCTGTATATTCCACCCATTAGACTCCTAAGAGTTTTCCCATTAGTCAGTGATCTGGGAACATATGTAGACGGTAATCTATCCTTTGACCAAGTTGTGGCCAAGGAAGTAAGAAAATCCATTCTATCTTGTCCAACTTATTAGTGAAGGCATAACATCCAGGTCCAAGTAAGTCATAGTGTCACATTATTCGATCTTTGTCAGACCTATCGTGTGTAATGCCCCCTTTGACATATGCTTGACCAAACACTTGCTACAGTTGGAACACCCACAAAGGTTCCTTACCAGGTGAATCCAGGGTGTAAACATATTGTACTGTACAGATTGTCTTAAAGCCGTATCTCTATTGTTTCCCACAAGTTACTGAGAGGTGATTTATGCCTGGCACAGCAAATCATCCTCTGATCCAGCTCTGATGGATCTTCTACACATCCACAAAGCTAACAGCATCACAACCACTAGATCCAAGGGTTTAGATTTTGCTTGCAACATAAATAAGACATTCTGGTGAGACAGATATGTGTCTGAGGATCCCAGTGCTCTAACAGGTTCTCTCCATCCATGTGAAGCAGAATCCATCCCTAACCCTATTTAAGTCTAATCTTTATCAATGGATGGGAAATCAGAAAATCGCCTCCAGGTCTGGCCCCCATGTCTCTAATAGACAGAGGCAGACAGTAATGCTCAAACTAGCATGCCTCCCCACATAACTTCCAGAAACTTCCCAACATACCCTCTCCTAATAAACACACATTATACATAGGGACACAATTGAGTTGGATTGCATGGCTAGGCTTATAAATGCATTGGTGGTAGTTAACCTAGTATATATCTATGGATATATGACTGTATCATACTTTTAAATGGGATTGGTCTTTTTTCTGTCCTTTTTTTTGGGGGGAAAAAGTGACAAGTATTTTTTACCGGCATTTGGTGGTTATCTTCCCTGATAGAGGCACCATTTTCTGGTTGACCATGGAATAAACTACTGGTCCTATGGTCAGTCCTTCTTCCAGTCACAAAAAGAAAAAGTCAAAACAGCCTTTGTTACCACAGCAGGCTAGCAGTTTGTCTCAGATGTAGGTGGGTGACTCTGCTGTGGCCATTTGGTGTACCTCAGATTAGAATAGTTATCTTTTATCCCAATTCCTCTGGTACAACACCTACAACCACAATGAAACTGAGGTTAGCCATATCCTATCATTTCGAGTCCCCTCAGTGGGTAAGGGAGAACCACTCTTGTCAGTCCAAGTAGAGAAAACAGGGCGGGCTTCCTTGTTGTGTCAGAATGGTATGCCCATCCCTGGGGAAGCTGCTGCCTGACATTAGTAACATGATTTGCCCCTTTTTCCTGTCAAAAATAAACAGAAAGCTAAGCATGTGTCTAATCCTCCTCAAATGGCTGTAGACTGGAATAGTTTACAGAGTCTAGCCCTGGGTTTAATTCAGGCTTTTGATCCTAAAGTAGTTTCTGGTAATAGAAAGGGATACCTCTTTTCCTGAAGAGATTACATATTTTGAATCTGACCAGGAAGATGAAGGGACAGGTAAACGTTTTCTCCTCAGATTTCTGATTCAGACTCGGAGGAGAGCTCCGTTTCTGATTTTTCCTATTAGGAGTTCTCTTTCTATCTGAGACTATTGCTAGAATGTGCCAGTGTTTTCAGTGGGAGAACATTGAAGTTTCTCAGTACCTAAATAATACTATGACTTGTTACATCCAGAACCTACACCCATTCCTCATCCTCTGTCTGCTTTACAGGATGAGTGTGTTACTGCTTGCAGTTTTTCTGAAAGTCAGCCAGCTGCCCCTAAAAGGTAGATAAGGCTGTATTAAGTTCTTCACTCTTAGGTTTATATCCACTATTCCCAAACGTGACCCAGCAGCTATAGCTTTAGTTGATTCTACTGTGGCTAAGCACTTAATTCTAATCCTACTCTTTCTGATAAGGATGGGAAAATTATTGATAAGTATGGGCAAAAAAGTGTATACTTCTGCAACTTTGGTTTTTCAGAATTTTGAATTGTGCTGACTAATTGTGAAAGTGAGGGATGTCGTAGCTACAGTTTCTTCGTGTGAGGAGAAATCTGCACTAAATAATTTAGTTTTTTGTATTGCACAGGTCACTATTCTTTATCTAACTTTAATTTCTCCAACTCTTTGGGGTTTCTAGGAATGGACCTCATTCCTAAGTGAAAGTATGATTAAAGTTTTTGATATTAATATTGATTCAATCTTTGATGTTAGCCAAAAGTGACCTTCACAGCATCTGCAATGAGCTCGGAATGGACTCCCTCTGCAGCTCATAAGGAGTTACATGTGTCTGTAGAATATCTAAATACTACTGTAAATTCTTTTTTATGAATCCCATTGCTCCTACTACTATATGTCTGAGTATCTTTCCACATTGTATTTTATGCCTTTGTGTCACTCTGTACTTAAGACACTTTAGTCACCAGGTGTAGCAATTTCAATGATCAATGCTACTTTTGTTTTCTTTTCATGAACTACTGTATCTGGTTTTCTCCCGTCTATTTTTGAACTGTTGGTAATCCCATGTGATATAAATTTCATCATTCTCTAGAGTGCTGTGTGGCTCATGTTTCCAATGCTTCTCAGCTACTTTAGTAATATTTGCAAAATTTCCAGTGCAGCAGTCTTGCCACATATTTATGCTTTTCAGTATGCAGGCCCCTCTGCCATTAGTGTATCACACCTGGCAACAAGATGTGGATTATTTCCAATTTTGTTTTACAGAATTTGCATTTGTCTGTTTCTCCCACATGTTCAATAGATTTTGTAAACCAATGTGTATGTAGTCCACTATCTCGGGCCACCAAAATTAACATTTCATCTTTTGGTTTAAATTCACCTATCCTTAACCATTCCTGTGTCAGATCCTGACTGACATTGGGTTGTTACAGGAGTTTTATGTATTTGCAACTATGTTTATGCCTTTTCCACATTTTCTTACCTTCTCATCTGATCTTTCCTTATATTCTTTCTTTTGTTTTTTGGCACATTCAGTTGCTGCCTGATTTTGTCTACTTCTGGCTTGATTTCCATTTCCGCTTGACACTGATATGCTTCTGTTAAAACAAAGCAGGGAAGTCATTTTAGACTTGTTCTCCTCATGTTTTACAACTTTCACTATACTTTACAGTGTGTGCATGACTATTGATAATTCTTCCAAGGCTATAGCCACTGGTACTGTTTTGAAGAGACTTGCATGGCTGTATTATCAGAACCTCCCCAGATGATAAAAATGATATTTTAAATTCCCCTTTGGATAGAGATTTAGTTTTTGGCCTCTGTGCTGAAAAGTTGATCAAAAAGTGTAGTGAAAAGGCTAAGCTGATCAAGGGAATCTCTAAGATTTTTCAGCCCTCCTTTTCCAAATGTTCTAAGGGATTCTCTAACTCATCATCCAGTTTTGGCAAAAAGCAAAATAAACAGTCTCAACAAAATACAGGTAAAAAAGAAGTTATGTCTTACCATAATGTTCCATCTGTGTTGTTGATCTTCACCAATCCTTCACCTTGGGTTCGGTTCCATATCTCGGAACTGAGATGGACGTTTACTTCAGCTCGCGCTGTCCAAACTCTCGAGCCAGGCTCTACCTGTAATGCTCCTCAGAGATTACCTCTGATCGAGTTTGCCAAGGAGTGGCAGTCAGACATGAAACATAATGAGTACATGATAGGTAGATTAACTGAGGACAACTATGAGTCCTTAAAGGAAAGCTAGCCAAGGGCTAAATTGAGTCTACTAAGAGTCTCAGGATAGGTGACAAGAGGGTGGGGATGTCAAGAATTGGTGAAGATCGACAACACAGATAGAACGTTATGGTAAGACATAACTTCTTTATCTTCCCTCAGTCCTTAACAGTGGGACAGAGTCCCCAGCTACTTTAGCCTCGGGCAGTCTCACAGAAGAATATTCCTGAGCACCATAGAGCCAAAGGATGTGTGACGCCTGTGCACTGGCCCAGCAATCAAGGCACCTTAATCCTCACCACTAACGCCAGTGAGGGGCATCCACAATGGGATGGATAACAAATACACACACAGTAAAGTACAATTTCCCTTAAGAGCACACATAGATCACAGTCTGTCTGGGGCTGGTTTCTTCCTTTCTCTCCAGATCCCCGGTAAGACTCCCCACTGGCACAGCTAGAGGGTCCAGATCTCAGCCTAGTGGTTAAGCTAAAACCTCCAGCACCATGTCCAACCAGTGCTTCGTGTCCCTGCCCCAAGTAGCTGACACACACCCACTTTGAGATATGAGCTATATACAAACACACAGACACTCCTGGGGAAGGCTGGCACAGGTTCTCCAGCTATGCTCCCTTCTCTGCAAATCACTGCCACCAACCTTTAATATCAGCTACTAATAAGGCCCTTACTAAAGGGTGTCCCATTATTACTGTGCAATATTATTTATCCAAATAGTAAGTGTGACCCAGGGCTAAAGCTATTGGAGTGGCTTGGCCAGTATCACTATATGCATGCAATGTACTCTAGAGCTTAAATTATCTCTACGTAAAACAGCCAGAGTTGAAAGGTTTAAAAATATGTAATAATAAATAGTAAGAACACAAGACAATACTTCTTACTACACAGTGCTAGTCAAGAGTTCAGAGATCACAGAGAAATGCTTAAAATAATACAGTAGAAAAAGTTCTGACATCAATACAGAAATCAATTGAACGCATTTCTATAGACTTTCTAGTTCCTGTCTATATTCCTGTCTGTATCTAAGAGCAAACACAGTTCTAAAATAAACTTACATATAGAGCAAGGCAGTGCTGGTGATGTTGTCAGTTCTGAAAACAAATGCAAAATGCTCTGATTCTCTCTCTCTCTCTCTCGCTGTCCTTAAATTGATAACACAGTTCCACTGACTCATTTCAGATTACATCATTATTCTCTGTTTCCCAGGCTATCAGAAAGTCAGAGTGTAACAGCCCTTTTGATCTCACAACTGGTCAGGAAGCCAGAGCAGTAAAATACATGCATGTAAATTCTAGCCATCAACTCGGGTCTCAAAACAATAGGAGGAATTCCTTCATTCAGACATCTCGGCTCCAAGTTTTGAGATCAAACAATTATACAATGCTTGACTTATCAGCTTTCCTTCAGCAGAGTGAAATGTGGTTACATTTTTGAAGTTCAACATTTACAATAATTTTCTTACATTTAAGAGGACAAGCATGTGGCTTACATTAATATTTACAAATGACAGAATTATCTACAAAATCCAATCTAGCTCAGCTAGCAGCCTTTACAGGATGGTCATCCCCTTGAGACTTAATCCAATTTGTAATGAGTGATAAAGCTATGATGAGATGGCCAAGTGGCTGCTGCACAAATGTCGTCTAAAGAAGCTCTGGCGTGAAAGACTGCAGAAGGTATCTACTGCTCTTGTTGAATGGGCTTGAACTGTTTTTGGGAGTTGGAGTCCTTTAGAATGATAAGTGAATGTGATGCAGACTCTAAGCCACTTGGCCAAGGTAACCTTAGAAACTGGGTTATCTAAATGGAAAGAAGAAAACACCACAAAAAGTTGGTTTGAGTTTCTAAATACTTTAGTCCTGTGAAGATAAAAATGTAGTTGTCTGTACATGTCAAGTAGTAAATGGAGATCATATTCTCCCTTGTTTGAAAAATTTGGGATAAAGACTGGTAGCTGTAGAGCCTGAGTAATATTAGTCTCAGATACAACCTTGGGCAGAATGGAAGGATTAGTTCAAAGGGCAACTCTGTCCTTGTGAAAAATTAAGTATGGAGGTTCACACGATATGGCTTGAAGTTTTGAGATTCTTCTGGCAGAAGTGATAGCCACCAAAAATAAGGCTTTCTAAGACAGATATTTTAAGTCACAAGTTTGATGGTTCAAAGGGGTTCCTAGTCGGGGCTTAAAGAACCATAGTTAAATCCCAAGGGGGAAGAGGTTCTTTACATGGAGGTCTTAGCATTAGAAGACCTTTTAGGAATGCTTTACATAGTTTGTGTGACATCAGAGGGGCACCCTCCAGTCTTATATGAAATTTGAAATTGGACTTAGGTGCACTTTAATTGTTGAAGCAGAGGAACCCGACTGGTAAAGTGAAGCCAGAAAATCTAATACTTTGTGGATAGGGCTGGAATAAGGACCTCTCTCTTTATCTAGAACCCATCTAGCAAATGTCTCCCATTTACTTTGGTATAATCTCCTTGTAGACGATTTGTGATGAGTGATGATAATTTGTCAGACCAGTGAGGAAAGAGAAGGATGCCTGGCAATCATGGGAATTGGAGAAGCCATGCAGTGAGCTTGAGGTTTTGGAGATTCAGATGCACCATGCCCTCTGGGTGAGACAGTAGATCTGGAACTGGGTCCAGAATCCATGGTTTCTGAATTAAATGAGGCCATAGGAAGGGAAACCAAACTTGTCAAGGCCAGATGAGGGCAATGAGAATTATTGAATTTGCCATCTTTTTGGCTTTCTTCAGGAAGTGTGAAGTTAGGAATTGGGGGAAAGGCATAAAACAGACCAGGAGGCCAATCATGGAGAGGAGCGTCTCTGTGTGACTCCCCCTGAGGGGCGGATTAGGGCAAAGTAACTTCTGCACTTGTTGTTTAGAGGAGAGGCAAAAAGGTCACAGCAAGGTTGGCCTAAGTGATGAAAAATGTTGTTCACTACTGTTGGATTGAGGCACCACTTGTGAGGCAAGAGAATAGTTCTGCTCAATTTGTCTGCTATCATGTTGGAGTTCCCCAGAATGTGTGTTGCTGTGAGAAAGTGGTTGGAAGAAATTGCCCATTGCCAAACTCTGAGTGCTTCTCGACATAACAGGTAAGATTTAGTTCCCCCTTGTTTATGTACCAGACTACTGACATGTTGTCCATCTGAATCACTACTGTTCCTAGAGGGAGGACATCTTGGAATGCTTGTAATGCTAACAGCACTGCCCTCCTCTCTAGTACATTGATGTGCAAGCTGGCTTCCAATTGAGACCACGTGCCTTGGACTGTCCTTCCCAAGTAATGCTCCCCCACCCTGTCTGGGAAGCATCTGTGGTCACTGTGGCTTGGGGCTGGGGAAGAATGAAGGGACAACCCACAAGAACCTGGCTGGAATGTAGCCACCACAACAGGTCTTGCTTGCAATGATTGGTAATCAAGACTGGCTTAGACATTGGTTAGTGTATGAGAGACCATTGGGACGCTATTAGCCATTGCAATATTCACATGTGATACCTTGCGAAAAGAGCTAGAGTGATGCTGCCATGGAGCCTAATGTTTGAAGAACTAACTTTGCTGGGATCTTGTCATTGCGTAGTAATTGACCAACCTGGGATCTCGTACGTTGTAGCCTTTCTGGAGGGAGTTATGCAATTCCCGAGACTGTGTCTAAGTGAGCTCCAATGAAATCCAGTTGTTGAGTGGGTTGAAGTGTGGACTTTTCAAAGTTTATAGTTATTCCTAGAGATGCACAGAGATGTATGGTGTAATGTCTTGCCCGTTCTAACTGATGCCTGGTGGCAGCGATGAGGAGCCAGTCGTCGAGATATGGAAATACTCGAAACCCTTTCAGTCTTAGATGAGCTCCTACCACTGCCATGCATTTGGTAAACACCCTGGGGATTGTGGTGAGTCCAAAGGGCAGTGCTCTAAATTGGGAATGACTGGCTCCCCGCCGGTAGCACAAATACCTCCTGGAGATCTTTTCCATTTTTATGTAGTAATAAGCATCTTGGAGGTTGATAGAGCACATCCACTGGTCTTTTTCCAGGAATGGAAGTATCGAGTGAACAATGACCATCTGGAATTTGGTTTATTGAACTCCCTTGTTGAATTGGCTGAGATCTAGGATGGGTCTCCAGTCCCCCATTTTCTTAGGCTCTAAAAAGAATCTTGAGTAAAATCTGGATCCTTTCTGGTCTGGTGGGACTTTTTGGATGACTCTCTTGCTTAGCAGTTTTTGAATTTCTAGAACTGCTGCTTCCCTGAGACTGGGTGGTACATCTGGGAGTTTCTTCTGGGGTTTTGGAGGTTGTGATAGAAGAATTTGGTAACCTTTGGATATAATTAACTGCAACCATTTGTCCGTTAACATTTGCCAGGCAGGTTGGTGCAGAGAAAGCCATCCCCTGACTGCCTCCAGAAGCGGGCAATCGGGCACCCATTCAGGGGTGCTGGTAAGAAGCTCCAGAGAAGGTCTTTCTGGATCCCTGGTGTTGCAGACCATTTCTGCCCCTAGGGTGGTATCTTCCATTGCTTCTCCCTCTGCCCCGGGAGAAGTCTTTGCCTTGTGAATTCTGGAAATGCCCTTTGGATTTTTTAAGCCATAGTCTCCCACTCCTGTGGTTCCTAACATACGGTCCCTGATGAGTGGAGAAACGTATGCCTAGGAACTTGGAACCAAGGATGGCCTTTTCTTTGAAGCAGGTGAAGAAGAAGATGAAGTGCTAGCTTTGGTCCTGGACTCATAAATGGCCTCATCAAATTTAAGGAGTCCTTTAAAAATTAGCTTGTTCTTTCTTTCTGTTAGGGTTTGGGTTGAGAACCAGTGAAAAATTGCACAGTTTTCCTGTAAATGTTTTTTTCAAAGGCAGTACACACACACACACACACACACACACACACACACACACACACACACACACGCGCGCACACACACAGTATGCCCGTCTGAGTTGGGCATTTTGCCCTCACATTTTTTACAACTCTTAAAACCCAGAGGTGCCTTTAGTGGGTTTAGAAAGAGAAAGTTTTTCCCATTGTTCGGCCGTAACAACCGGAAGAGATTGTCAGCAAACACTACAAAAGATTGTGAGAAAAATACAATAGAAAGAAAGACAAAAGGGGAACAATTAGCTGCGATAAGAAGGGGAGGAGCAGGTAGAAATATAAAGAGTTTTATAAAGCATTATGAAGGGTTATAAAGAGAAGGAAGTATATAAATTAGACAATACTCATAGAAAATTACTCCAAGGCTCGAGAGAAGGAACGAACACGTCTGATCTGCGAAGCGGTAAATGAGATCTGGGGTAATCTGTGTGAGGAACGTTATGGGTAGGAGTTTGGAGAATGTGAACTGAAGTGGTCATCTCTGTTCTGAGGTTTGGAACCGAACCCACTGTCAAAGATTAAGTGAAGATTGACAACATCAGATTATATGTTCAAGAAGAAAGTCTGAATAGCTGTTTGAGACTTTGTGACTCCCTTCTTACCCCATCCTCTTTTTTTCTTCCAGAAAGTCTGAATTTCCATTTTTCTCTTTGGCATCAAATAGTTTCAGAGGAGTTGCATTGTGTCTTTGTGCACTTAGAGAAAGCATATGACAGGGTGCCTAGAGAGGAGTTGTGGCATTGTATGAGGAAGTCGGGAGTGTCAGAGAACTATGTAAGAGTGGTACAGGATATTTACAAGGGTAGTGTGGCAGCAGTGAGGTCTGCGGCGGGAGTGCCGGATGCATTTAAGGTGGAGGTGGGATTACATCAAGGATCAGCTCTGAGCCCTTTCTTATTTGCAATGATGGGCAAGTTGACAGATGAGATCAGACAGGAGTCCCCGTGGACTATGATGTTTGCAGATGACATCGTGATCTGTAGTGAGTGTAGAGAACAGGTGGAGGAGACCCGGGAGAGGTGGAGATATGCTCTAGAGAGAAGAGGAATGAAGGTCAGTAGGACTAAGACAGAATATGTGTTTGTGAATGAGAGGGAGGATAGAGGAATGGTGAGGATGCAGGGAGTAGAGGTGGTGAAGGTGGATGAGTTTAGATACTTGAGATCAACAGTTCAGAGTAATGGTGAGTGTGGAAGAGAGGTGAAGAAGGAGAGTACAGGCAGGATGGATTGGTTGGAGAAGAGTATCAGGAGTGATTTGTGACAGACGAGTACCAGTAAGAGTGAAAGGGAAGGTCTACAAGAGGGTAGTGAGACCAGCTATGTTATATGGGTTTGAGACAGTGGCATTGGCAAAAAGGCAGGAGTCAGAGCTGGACGTAGCAGAGTTAAAGATGTTAAGATTTGCAGTGGGTGTGATGAGGGTGGACAGGATTAGGAATAAGTATATTAGAGGGTCAGCCCAGATTGGAAGGTTTGGAGACAAAGCCAGAGAGGCAAGATTACGTTGGTTTGGACATGTGCTGAGGAGGGATGCAGAGTATATTGGGAAAAATATGCTAAGGATGAAGCTGCCAGGTAACAGGAAAAGAGGAAGGCCTAAGATAAGGTTTACCGATGTGAGAGAGGACATGCAGGTGGTTGGTGTGACAGAGCAAGATGCAGAGGACAGGAAGAAATGGAAACAGATGATCCGCTGTGGCAACCCATAACATGAGCAGCCGAAAGAAGAAGAAGATCAGATAGTTTCAGACAAATGGGATTTGAAAATCCTTCATCAGGGTTGCAGATGGTAGTGGGAGGAAATTCATCCTTTCCAGGGGGTCATTCCTCATCCACCAAGTCAGACTCTTGTTTCCACCAGTTCTTCATCATATGCTGTCCCAAGTAGTGATAGAATCATTTCTTCCTTCCCAGGTGGTGAAAGGGTTTTTATTCAATGATGCTCTTAGTGCCAAAGAAAAACATGGTTGTAGACCAGCTCTGGATCTTTCTTTCCTAAACCTGTGGATCTTTCTTCCCTAAACCTGTTTGAGATATTACCCAAGTTCAAAATGATGTATCTTCACAACCTGCCACCTCCTCTTCATCTTTCAAGTTTCCTGGTAACACTAGACTTGAAAGATGCTTATCATATCCCTATTTATCCAGATTTCAGACATTTCTTAAGGTTTTGTGCGTCTGGCTCATAAGTTCTCTGCCTTACCACAAATGTTCACAAAGTTTCTAGCTCCAGTTATTGTTTATTGCAGGCTACATGGTATCCACATTTTTCCATATTTACATGACTTGTTTATCTTTGCAGTCTTTTTCAAAGTATCAGGAATCTTTTGTGTGCGAGATCTCTTACACAAGCTAGTATTCCAAGAGAACATTCAAAAGTCTTTCTTGACTCCTTCACACAAGATTGTATTCCTGGGATGTCAACTAGGCACCTCAGTTCAAAGAGCTTTTACACCACAGGAAAAAATAGGTTTATATCTAGACTTATTCTAAGGTTTTCCATTCAGACTTCGGTCACTATGAGGGAGTACCATAGGCTTTTTGGTCTCATGACTTCTGTGATTCGTATGATTCTCCTGGCAGGACTGCACATGAGAAAGATATAATGGTATCTGAAGTCTCTTTGGTCCCAGCACCAGAACCGTTTGTCTTTCTTAATCCCAGTGCTGGAGGTTGTCAGAAGATAAATCATTTGGTGGAGACAACAGATGTCCTTAAATTCAAGTTGCCTCTTCTCCCTCCCTGTTCCTGAGTAGTCATTCACCACAGATGCCTGGAGTTTGCTTGGGGAGCAGTTTCAGAAGGGATAAAAGTGCAGGGTATGTGGGACACCAAGGACAGACACAAGCACATAAATATTAAAGAGATGCTTGCCCTGATCAAGGCATTCAACTCTGAATCGTATTTGGTCTTTGAGGACCTCTCCAAGTTGTTACAAACAATGCCACAGTCATGTGGTACATCAACAGGCAGAGGGGAACCAGGTCTTATCCTCTTTGCAGACTTGCCATGTTTGCTTAGGGTATAGCTTCACTGCATGGTCTCACTCTACATGCATCCTACATTCCATCAGAGCAAACTTGTGTGGCAAACAAACCGAGCAGGACCAGGCCAAGCCCTCACAAGTGGAAACTAGATCAGGGAGTCTTCCAAGTTTTGATCCATCTGTGGAGAGTTCCTCAAGTAGGCCTCTTTAGCTCCTCTTTGAACAATCAACTGGCAAGATTCTGTTCTAGGATTCCATGCAAAAAAAGCCTGGAAGACTGATGCCTTTTTTTTCCCCTTTCCAGTAATATCCAGGGTACCTCTGAAGATTGAGGCATCCCCCACGATCATTGTGGCAACTTTTTTTTTTTTTAGTACAGGCAGCCATGATTCTCCCTTCTTTCGAAAATGGCCAGAGCTAATTACCACAAGCTTCTTTACTGACTGGATCTACTCACACAAGAACAAGGGTGTTTGATATACCCTGACATCAGTCAACCTAGATGATAGGTTCTTAATACCTTTTAGGTACCTGTTTACTGAGGACATGTAGCAAGTACTAATAAAAGCATGAAAGTCTGCTACAAGAAAATCCTATATTAGCAAATGGGAAATGTTTTCTATTTGGTGGCAACAAGATAACCAGCACATATTTAGGGCTAGTTGTTCTCTGGTTTGACATTATTTGAGTGAGTTATTATCCTATGACCTTTGTTATTCTTTTATCAACTTTCATTTATTAGCCATTTCAGCATGCCTGCCCATGGATTCTCCCCTTTCAATGCAGTCTCATGTCAAAATGTTTTTGAAAGGAGGTTTGCACAAGAGGCCTCCAAGTAAACCAGTGGCCCCTCCTTGGGATCTTAATTTTGAGTTAGAGAAGCTAACACTTGCTCTTTTTGAACCAGATAACCTGTCTGATTTGCTTTTCTTAACATGTAAAACAGTTTTACTGATTGCTGTGACCTCTGTAAGAAGAGTATCTGAGTTGTGAGCTCTTAGGGTGAGTCAACCTCATCTCGTTTTCCACAGGGAGAGTGTTTGTTTGAGAACTAATCCTGCTTTTATGCCTGAAGTGATATCCAAGTTTACTTTAAACCAAACTGTCCATCTCCCCATTTTCTTTCCTAAACTTAAAAATGAGGGACACAAGATGCTCCATACCTGTGATGTCTACAGACAACTCTGGTGTTATCTTGACAGAACTAAATATTTCTGATCATAGGATCAATTGTTCATTTCTTGTGAAGGTAAGAAGGGACAACCTTTGTCAAAACCGACTGTTTGCAAGTGGTTGTCTAAAACTACTACCTCATGTTATACTCGCCATAAAAGATATTCCTGGCAGGGTCAAGACCCACTCTACCAGGGCCTTGGCTTCATATATGGCTTTTTGGAAAGGGTTGGATTTTAGAAGTATTCTAGAAGCTATTTGGTCCTCGTGTATGTATTTTTACAGAGCATTACAAGCTTGATTCGCATCATTGGTCTAGATAAGGCTTTGTATGGACTATTCTCCAGGGGCTCCTGGAGTCTTCCTCTTCCACCTCCCAAATGTAGTAAGCTAGGGTATTCTACCCATAGAGCTGAGGCTACTGAAACAGTGATCAAGATGATTAACATAGTACAGTTGTGTAAGTAAACTTACCATAACTGTAGATGTTTGAATGATCACATTGCAGTAGCTGATCTCTCCTTCCATTCTCTTTGTTTTTTGGTGTGTTTTCTTTATCCCAGGATGTGGACATTCATTTTTTGCTACTCCAAGCATTGATCTTTCAAGGTTCAACCTTCTTCTCTCTGTTGGCAGGAAAGCTCTGAAAGGCTCGATGCCCAAACTTGTCTTTTAGTCAGCTCAGCTCAAACTGCCTGACAATTTGGCATGTGGAAAGTACCCTGAAGCATTGGAAACTGTCAGGCTGTTATATCCTTGGCAGGATATAACCAAGGCTACTGCAGCAGTGATCATTTCAACATCTACTGTTATGGTTAGCTTACTTACACAATTATATTTTTCCAGTGTTGATTAAAATTTGAGTTCAACTTGGGGAGAACATTTCTGGAAGGGCAGAAATATATTTATAGTTCCCCTTCATGACAAAATTATAAGCATTCCCAATCAAAGATTGAGAAAAGGTACTGTAGTGTAGGTATTGCAGACATTTTTCACATGGCATGTTAATGGGCTGACCAACTGGCTATGAAAAACAGAATGTTAACATATTCGAATCAGTTGCAGCCTTGGAATGTGGCACTGGTAGGAGACCCTTCTTGATGAAAATTAGTATGAAGTGTTACTCAGTGGTACATAGATGGGGGCTGCAGTGCCCATTTCCAAAGTACTAGGAATGGAAGGAGTGGTCCTCTTATATCGAAGATGTGCTTTGTTGCTGTTAGAGAAATTCTGATTAGTTGAAAAGAATTGTTATATAGGAATTAAGAGTCTCCTAGGGAAGCCACGTTTATCATTTTCAGTGTATACCTTCCACCATGCACTACACACAGAGAATTTAGAGAGATCATGAAATAGTTGGTTACCTTTGAAGAAAGTGTTTTGATATATATGGGATATTGACATACTGTGCTTCAGTACAGGAAGATTTATGGGGGTTTATAGGAAGATCAAAGTATTAATTGCTATCTTCTAGGTAATGCACGAGGTCTCTGAAGATGCTTATTGCTCAGAGAACTGTTTATATAGATAGATGTATTTATCAAGCTCCAGGACAGATAGTGTACATCTCAAGGGCATATGCATATTTGGTAGTAAGAAATTCTGCAGATGTATTTATCAGGCTGTGGGACAGATAAAGTGTATATCTCAAGGGCGTATGCATATTTGGTAAGAAATTCTGCAGATGTAATAGCGATTTCTTGTTCCCCTGGAACTCCACTTGCAAACGTTTATGCATTTTAATTCAGAGCACCACTGGAGGTTTCCCATTGACTATTTAAAAATGGAAGACTTGGTAACATTGAGCGAGCAATTAGTATCAGAAATGGTAGATACTTTTAGTGTGGAGGGTCAGTTATTATTTGAGGTATGGGAAGAGAAGAAATGAGAAGTAGTAAAAAGATTTGTTAGACCTGAAAGGTCAAAAGGGAAAGACTTGAGACACTGGAGCAAATTCACTTTATATGATTTATAATTGCAAAAGTAAAATAGAAGAGATAAGACAAGATATGATCTTTTAGACAGGAAAAATATTTTCTTAAAGCAGTCCCTTAAAGAAATTTTTGTTATAATTCCCTTTAATACCAGGAAGCTGTTGTGCGTCTTCAGCAGCAACATTCATAACATTATAAGGGGTTTAAGATAAAGGCCAACTAAATAAAAATGTCATTATCTTACGATGATGCATTGATATATTTGGCAGCACCTAAGCAGGAAATTGACCCCCCCCCCTTTTTTTTTAATTTGGGAGGCCTGGCACTTTTGGGGATGTGAGAATGTAAGAGTTGAAAAAATAAGAGTAAGACTTTCCATTATGAAATACTTTGGAGCTTGTCTGGGTGAGTCAGCACAAGATTCATGTAACATAACTTGTGTAGAGTTGATGAAAAGGCAGAAACAGATATAAGAAGGTGCTTTATGTTACTCTTAATGCTTGCATGTTAGTCTTTTCCAGTGACAGTCTGCACCAGTGTATTAAAAATTATGATTGATTTTATTTTGGGATGATGAAAAGTCTACTGTGTCTTGGGAAATGGTGGTGGTCTAGAAAGGAGGAGGTTTGGGAATCCCACACCCTTACTTACACAGTGAGACACTTCAAATGAAAATGTTGTATTTAATGCAGACAATAGTTTATAATGCTGTATGGAAATATTTAACTGGCTCAAGGGATACTAACAAAGAGAGTGAAAGAGTATCCTTGTCATATTATGGGAGGAGAATGACCTGATGTTCTGAAGCAGTAATTAAATAAAACTATTGTACTTTATGGACATGAAACCATGAATGAATATATTTTTACCCGTCATCTATAGTTATGCAGATACACCAGGTGAAGTAGATTTAAGCGTAATGAAAGATGGAAAGACTAGCTGAGTTTATTGGGAGCAGATGACCTGTGGAAATGTGTGGAATTCCTGGGACCAGATTAAACAAAAATTTGGTTTATGTAGTTTTTTCCAGTTAGAATTTAAAGGGGAGTTAAATACTGCAGGAGCTCTGGGACTGAATGAGTTGCTTGAGAGAGTAACTATGGTCTACGACGAGTCAATCTCTGCTTGACTTACAAAGCCATGTCTGACCCAGCTCTGTTAGAAATACTACATCTAAAGAAATCCCAATCCTTCCACACCACACGCTCAAGAGACCTCAACCTTATTACCACAATCAACAGAACATGCTGGAGGGACAGGTTCATAACTCAGAGACTGCCCATGCTATGGAATAGACTTCCCATACATGTCAAACGGAGCACCTCACTGGCCATCTTCAAGATAAATCTTGATGAGTGGATGGGAAATAGAAAGTTCACCCCGGGGATCACTTCAGTGGCTCTACTTGATAGAGGCACTGGGAACTAACATCGGGTGGCACGATGCCAGGGCACTTCTATGGGCTAGGCTTGTAAAGGCTCCAGGGCCATTAGCCTAGTACACACTATGAACCTATGAACTTCCATGATAATTTAAATTTTAATTGAAACTAGGGGTGACCTACTGATGACTAAAAGGCTAGTCAGCAGGGCATTTCAAGCACTGAGAGAGTAGAGAAGTAAGGCAGTGGGTAAAATGAGGCAGAGCAGAGTCAAAGACTCAGGAGAAGTTAGATAAAAGTTAGAGACGTTTATATCAGTTGCCAAGATGTGCTACAAAATCCAGGAAATGTAAAATGCATTCCTGTAAGTTTTGTACAGATTTTTGAATATACCAACAAGGCTGGGAAGGATGTTTCTTCAGATGTATCGTATATGCTGGGGATATGAGACCGTTGCAAATGGGGCTAGGCAGAATGGGCTGTGCTCCTGCCAGAGGATGAATACATTAAATTTAAAGTTTTGGTGGTGGCTGAGAGAAGTGTTTTGTAAGGCAGCTTACCAGATCATTTAAACTTCTAAAATGTGACAAGCAAATAGACGTGACAGAAAATGTACAGGCACTAGCAAGCTTAGTAATGTTAGGTAAGAGAGCAATCACTGGAAGTGGAAATCCAAAGCTAGATCAGACTTTTGATAAGTTAACAGAAAATGTAGATGGTTGGTTTGGAAAAGAGTGAGAGAGAATTATTGAAAAAATACATTTCATATAAATTTTCCTGCCAAAGGTTTGCATTTAGGTACTTGCTGTGGAATAATTATAACAAATTATTATATTATTTATATTATATTGTTTAAAGATGGCAGATGAAGCTTGCAAAAATAACGGTTTCTGGATTTTTTATGATTAATAAACAATTTCAAGTTAACCTGACAGTGCACTAATAAGGACTAGATAATAGAGATGGGGTTGACCACCTAAAGAGGAAGAAAGTGTTGGGGAATGGAATCAGAATCTCTCAAAATCACCAGGAGAATGATGTCAGCCAGCTGGATGGACAGTGATAGTTTAATGATGAACAGGTATGAGGCATGATTTTTCACCTAGATTAATGATGAAGAGGCATGAGGCAAGGTGAAAAATCATGAAGTGAAGTTTTGTGTTTACTTACTAAGTAGCCAGTCTATAGCCCATTACATTCCTAGTCAAAAACCCATATTCAGAAACCTCAGAGAAGGCGGCACAGGCTAATCTGGGGAAAATTCCAGGCTGACCATTAAATTATTTATTTTTAATTTGTTTCAGAGGTAGGGAATATGTCAGGTTATTAATCTGTCACACCATTGTGACCTATTTATTGGTGAAGATTTACTTCTTTTAGCCTGATATTTATGGAACATTTTATTTTTTTTGTAAAATTATAGAAGTACCATTAGGGTCAGATTTTTCATAGCTCGACGGGCTTAGACAAACATCCCCACAGAAGAGTCTGTTACAAGAAACTGAGTATCAGGACAGACTGGCAACCCTATAACCAAGATATCTGAGAGCAGTCATGCTTTCAGATCAGAACCACTAGGGCCTGTCAAGGTGAGTTATATTCTTATGCAAATACATGTCAAAAGGGGGATTATATTCAGTAATGGGTCAGAGGTGATATGAGTAATGGGAAATTAGGACTTCTTTGGCTCTACAGGAGATGTTTATGGAAATTAGATGAGCCAGGTAGGCCTTCCTAACTACCGTGGTGAAATGATGGTCAAAAGGTAAGGAATGATCAACAAGTGTGCCAAGATCTCTTACAACAGTGTCTGACTGGAGGGATGTGTCACTCGTGACATTCCCTGGGTTCTTTATGTTCGTGTATCTTAGGTTTACTTGCCAGAACTTAATCTCTTACTTTAATAGGTTGTGTGCTGTTGATATATGATGAAGGTAATTTGAGAAAGCATCCTTAAGTGAGTTTGTATTTAAACTGTGGTAAACATTTTTTAAACAAATTTTGTTTGTGAAATGCAATGATGGCATATCAATCATTTTCTTGTGTGTGTAAACAGGAAACATTGTGAGACTGGACTGAAGGTCCGTTTTTACATATACTAATGTTGAGATGTAAATAAATGAGAGTGTACAATAAAATAAATTATTTAGTAAATAATCCTTGCTTTGTATCATATGTACTTCATGAAAAATAAATGTCACTGTGCTAAGTAATAAACTTATTAAACCATCCCCCACCATGTGGATGACTTACTGCATTAATGCTCATAGAGTATTTAATACTGTAAATACATTTTTCTTTCCAAAAACATGGCACATATCCCTTGAAAATGCTAAGCCAGTTTTACATGGATACTAACAAAGATGGTAAAGGTTTTTTGTATATACATTTCTTTGAATTGAGAGCTCATAGGGAACCTAAAAATACTCATTTATTCATTTGCAGTGCTTTGAATTTTTTTTCTGTTCTGCTTTAGCAGAGCATTTCATTTTCAGTTTTGCAGGAAACAGAAAATGTAAGGTGATAATTTGCTGTTAGGTATGCCTTCTAATAATGAAGAATATTCTTGTGTTAACTGTTTCAGTAAGCTTCAGTAAGGAACTCAAAAATGGAGGCAGGTGTCTGATTAGTTAACTTCCATTTTATAAACTATGATAAGAAGTTTTCGATTTATCTTGCGGCAAAATGCCACTAGAGCAAGTACACTGGTGCCATTTTTGAGGGGTCCTGAACAGTGAACACGAATATCAGATCTGAATTTGATGTTTTCCTGCAATAGTTATGCTAGTATGGCACATTGGATTAAGCCTAGTCAAGGAGAAGATTTGTGACTTGTGTGTTGACTGTGTACTGTTAACTGGAAAATTCTCTTGCAATGGAGAAATATCCAGAAACAATGCATAATAGTACTGTATTATGAAAAATAATAAGAGGAGGAAAATAAGAATGCAGTATTGAATTTATCTTTCTTTTATCTCAACAGGATGAATATTCAATTTTTCCTCAAACATACTCCATAGATATTAATGGTTATGTTCTGGTATACTCTGTCACATCAAATAAAAGGTAATGGTAATCAATTTTATACAGACGTCATGCATGTCTTACTGAAACAAGTACAACTATTAAAAGAGAACGAAAGGGGAATGGATGATTTTAGTTATGAGTTTTTAATGTGAAGTTTATTTTTTATTTTATTTATTTTACATTTGTTAACCGGGATAGTCCAATTCGATATAGGTCCATTTTCAGCAGAGGCCCTGGGAGAAAAGCTCCAACAGTTGTAACATATGCATTCATCACAATGTACAGATAAAACAAGAGTCATAATAACATTGTACAAATAAAGCACACTTTATAGCCACATCTTTATGGAAATCAACAAATATTTTCACAAGAAAATACAATAATTACAAAAATAATGGAATATATTAGTAATAAAGAAAATACAATGCAGTCTGAAAAATAAACTGACGAGCTTCTGTCAGATTTCTTAATGGAAAACAAATTCACTGATTTGGAATATACTTGGAAACTATGAAAAACAAAACCAGGTAAGGGGTGAAATAAACAGTTAATTATTGTAGGTATATTTTTTACTCAACTTGACATATACACGAAATGAGCTATGACATGAAAACTTGAATCCATCACTTTATGCAAACAAATTGGTTAATTAGTAAATGAATTTATCATTTCTGTTTGTCGTACTGAAGTACAACATTCCATCATTTTAAAATACTCTTGTGTAAAACTTAAGTTGCCTTTTTTTTCTTTAGAACCCAACTGTTTTTGGCAAATGTTGATGGCATGCACAATTCATATATTTTCTGAGTGTACTTCCTTATTTCATATCAGTAATCTGCTGCATTAATGTAGTTTTCTGCTGCTTGGAAATACTCTGCCTAAATGGAAACAAACAACTGTAATTGCTGTTATTTTTTCTGACAAGTGTAGACTAGAATTGAGTGAAACTGTAATAGAAACATCTACTTGTCACAAGCTGTAATTATTCACTCTGTTCCCTTTCTTTAAAACATTTTTTCATACTGGACTGCAAAATAACTGACAGTTCCACATGCTTTTGCCCCGTATCTCTTTTGCTGTGGAACCTGTCCCTATAGATTTGTTCCCTTCCCAGAGGGATCACGGAAATTTTTGCTTTGAGTCTTAAGACAGGTGCTTTCTCCCTTTCCAAGGATAGCTGACCTTATCGGTCCCTCTCTGTGAGGTCACACCCATTCATCAGTGCAAGTGTTGGACATTACATGCATGATTATTGAGTGGGGAGATTTTTTTTTTTTTTGAGCATGAATGACAAGGGTAAGTCTAAACTGTGTGTGTGTGTTAGTGTCCTCACATCATCACACCAAACACACCCACTGAAGCCCTCTACTACCAAACAAAAAAAATAGCTAATTTTGCAGCTGTGAAGTATTTGTCTGCCTCTACCAGGGATCATTACACTGTAAGCAAGAGCCTCGACTCATTTGCTCCCACCCCTCTGCCTGCTTCCTCCAGCATCCAATCCTGTAATCAAAATCTATTCATATGGGTCCCAGTCAAAGCTCTGTCCTTCTTTGCCACAGAGGTTGGCTAGCTGCGCTGTTTTGCAGGTTACTTTATCTCCAAAACAGCTGAAAGGAAACTAGTGTTGACAACTTCAAAAAAATGTTTGCTTTAAAAATAGCTTTGCCAGATTTAAATGTTAGTTTGATAATCATATGTTCATAGGTAGGTACTAAGCTATCGGACCAAGGGCCTACATAAACCTAGCCAACAAGGTTCCCTGGCTTACGCCACCTAAGAAAGTTATTTTCCTGTGCCACTGTCGAACAGAGACACACAAGTGATCCCCGGGGTGTATTTCCTATTTCCCATCCACTCATCTAGATTTTTCTTGATGAGTGCTAATGAAGAACTTTGCTCGACATAGATGGGTAGCCTGTTCCAGAGTATGGGACGTCTCTGGAACAGGAATCTATCCCTCCAGTGTCCTGTTTATTGTGGTGACAAGGTTTAGGTCCCTAAAGCATGTAGCTCTGAGGGATTGTGATTTTTTTAGGTGTTACATGTCCAACAGCTCTGCGTTTGACATAGCTTTATATGTTAGGCAGAGATCATCTCGGAGTAGGCGATATGCTACGGAGTAAAGCTGGAGTTTTTTGAGGCAGTCAGTGTAGGGCATTTGTTTGAGGCCAGTAATCCTCTTTGTCTTTTGCTTGTGTGTCTCCCATATTACATTTGTATATATTCTGTACGTGTGTGATTAGTTACTGTATGGACCGAGAACATTGTTAGCATTAATCTATGAAACTAGAATCTTGTGATGTTCTTAGCTAAAAATGGGTAGCTGTGCACCTGGTTTAAAACAGACAAAACAAATTGCCACATTTCTTTCCCTCATACTTTTATTTTTGTAAGTCATGGGAAATGTATCTTTAAATAATGACCTACTTCTGGGATAACAGGTCATCTTCAGATTGAGTAAAGGCCATTTGAGATTAGCAGTATCCTCAGTATCTCTGCTTATTTGCAATCCCGACAAGCTTTTTGCGTATTATACACATATGTATGTGTATGTGTGTGTGTGTGTGTGTGTGTGTGTGTGTGTGTGTGTGTGTATATATATATATATATATATATATATATATATATATATATATATATATATATATACATATATATACATATATACATATATATATAAAACATGGTATGTGAAGTGAAGGAAAAGTAGGAGAAAAAGATTTTGTTTATTTAGATGTACAGAGTTATAAATTGGCCTTAGAAAAATGGCTTGGCTACAACCATCAGGAATTCTTTTCCTTTAAGAGAATTTTTGAAAACTTTGAATAAAATAAATTTAATTTGTTCCTTACTGCGATTGGGTTAGCTAAGAAGTCTGAAAATGTACATTGTGCTGCATTTATGCATGTTGCTGGGGAGGTGCTTTGGAGTATTTAACCCTCTTACTTTTCTTGCTGAAGAGAAATATAAAATAGTAATGGCAGAGAGACATTCAGAAATTATTGTGAGATGAAAAATAACTTGCATTTTTTTTCTTTTTAAGGTACAAGATCCTGTAAAGATTATATGTATTTGTTATTGAGCTGAAAAATAGAACCTGTGACTGTAAATGTTGTTGAATTGCATAATTCATTGAGTTGTATAAGATACGATGAAACAAGAGTCAAGTTTTTAAAGAATAACAGACCTAACATTATCATAAGCTGTCATAGCAATGTTGTGCACATTTTATTGGAAGAACTGCAACTGTACAGTGCAAGTGAAATTACAGATACACAGATAAAAGAATTAACTGAGGAAAAGGACATGTATAAGATAAAACATGAGTCAAATTAAAATAAAAATGAGAAACGGGATAAGTTGCAGAAGTAATAGAAATGAAAACGAAAGCCATGTGAGGCTGTAGTGAAACATTAATAATGGTGAGAAAAGCAGCAGGTCTCTTATTGCAGTTAAAATGTATACCTTGTAGAAGGTATGGATGTAAGCATGAGAGGAAGTCGTGTTCTCTGTTTAATCAGTTTTGTAGAATCTGTGATAGAAAAAGGTATTTTTTTTTCTAATTTGTGCAAAAATAAGTGTTTCTTTATTTATCCTTTTGTTGACCAGGTTTGTCACACTAGTCTACTAGCCTCTTTCTAAGAGAGACCTGAGGTGGTATTTGTACAACTAGGGGAAATTTGATCAGGGCATCTTGGAACTTCCCCTACTCCTTATTCGACAGGTACCATGGGATCTTTTACATCTACCTGAGCTACCACCAACTCAAGCAGATGGGACCTCTTAACATTTCATCCGAAAGACAACTCACTCAGGAGTGCAGCACCTCCCTTATGCTGAACTGTAGTGTGAGAAATCAGCCTAACTGGTGTGGGAAGAGAACCATAGGCTAGTGTGCTACCTATCACGTCACTGAAACTGGTGAAAAGAATTTACATATTGTTGAATGTTAACACAACAGTCAGTTTGATGGTAATATGGAAGTGAAAAGATTTGATTCAGTGAAGTCTGAAAATGCCTCGTAAGCATCAAGAGAAGAATGTAGGTTAGACTGTTAGAAATACTGAGGATTAAACTGTACACAGGTATAGTGAACATTTTGGCTGCAGATGGTTTTGTTAGGTACTCTACAGAGCACTTTGTGCACACATTAATATATTTTCTGGCATCAGGTAGATCCATTATGTCAGAAATTACTGTTGTAAATTTAAAAATAAATAAAGTACAATATTTGTTTTGAAATCTTGGAACATGAAGCATATTCTCTTTAATTTGTTGGGTCATTTGGTTTGTGAGAAGCTATGAACTCCACTGCACAGTAAGAGTGATGTCTTGCATTACAATACTGATTTAATTTCATGCTTATGAAACTTGCTAGAAGCATTTCACATGTGCATAAAACTTGATTCTATGGTGGTATATGCACTCTGGAAAGCACCAGTAGCTGTCAGAAGTAAGAGATCAGAAACTAAAGTAACAAGAAAGCTTAGGTACTGTTAACATGCAGTTAAAGCCAACAGAATGGGTGGTCAGTATGGTCATTGTGGTAACGAAAGGCTAGTTGCATATGCTGTAATCCACAAGATCTGAATAAAGTGTGTAAGAGAATATTGTCATATTTATGACTGAAAAATTGGTCTCAGCAGTGACAAATATGAAGTTCTTTTCAGTAGTAGGTGCAAGGCAGGGTTTGTGGTAGATATAACTAAATGAAGCAAGCTTCAAATGCAATGCTGCATTAGGAAGGTGCAGATTGCTTACACTTCTCTGATATTTCATCAGCATAAGATATGTTGCAGACAGTTGTTAGAACAAGTAATTGAATGTTTTAAAGGTGTTTAATCATAATCTGTTGTTGTGGGATCAGCCAGAAGAAAAGCATGGCAAGAGACTGATGCAGCTACTAAGAGCACAGTTTCAAGTTAAGTAAGAGCAAATGTAAAATCAGAGTGATTGAAACCTAATGCCAAAAAATCAGAGCAGTTGTACAAATGCCAGGGTCAGAGGGTCATCCGACATTGTAGGGATTTCTGGAAATGATGCATTATTTCGCAGATCATATATAATATCTCTGAAGTAACTGTAACCCAAGCAAACCTGCAGAAGAAAACTAGTTACAGGTGCTCCAGCTTTGAAGTACTTTGATTAAAATAAGCTAGTTATGTTATAAATTTATGACCATTGGAGGAGTTCTGATTCTGTAAGAGAATAGATTAGTTCTGTCTGGTCAGGAACATTTATTAATGCACAAAAATATGTGCTCAGATAGGAAAAGAAACTTACCTGCATGGGACCATGTGAAATTCTATGAATGTCTGTGATCTGTTTGTGCAGGTGGAAGTGGGTCACATATTTTACAAATATGTATACATTTAGAACATCCTTGTACAAGATAACTTCTACTTTAACAATTTCAAAGCCAAGTACGTATCGAACAAGGAGCTACATATAGCAGAATACTTCAAGTAGAGTACATTTGCCAGAGATGCATGATGTTATTTGTAGAAGTTGAAATTAATTGGTATTGCAACAGTTACCAGTAAGCTAATTTCAGAGATGTACTGAGCTGACTTTGAAGTGGGGTTACTAAAAGCCATTACAACAAAAGACTGATCTGAGCAAAAATTGTCATTAAGGAAAGAAATTTAGCTTCATTTTTCTTTCAGGGAAGAAATAAGCTGTGTTCAGGGTTTAATGATCAAAACAGGCAAAATAATTCCTAGTCATCTGCAAAGAGAAATGATTGAGAGAAAATGCAAATCATGTCTGTAAATGGTATAATGCAATGGAAGGACGGGAGAATAATGCATTGGCCATGACTGTTGACTGATAGAATCTGCAGTGTGGAGTTGTGCTGTCTGAAATACAAACGAAGACATGATGGCTATACCTGATACCAAATTGTCAGTGGAGCTGATTAGGCACTGATTTGTTCTAATATAAGGAAGTTGTGTATCTTGTTGTGGATTATTATTACAAGTTACTTGAATTAATCAGACTGCTAAAAATGCAGATGTGAAAAGGACATCAAAATCTATAGTCTGAAGGCAGAGAATAACTGACTTTGTCATATCTGACAGCAGTCCTTGGTACAAAGTTTGGAAATTGAGAAAATTCATGTTTTTTTTTTTTTTATTAAATTCATGTTTGAGTGCTAATGTGGGTATATAATTTCCAGTCCACAGTATTTTAAAATGTTTTGTGTACATGGAAAAAACTATCCAGACAGTGATAATTCTCATGAGAAAGTGCTATAGTGAAAGTTGAGGGTTGCTGTTTTCCAGGTGTAGAATACCAGAGTGATCTGTTGAAAGGTCTCAGTCTCTCACCAACTCAATTGTTAAAGGGCTGAAAACAAATTACATACTTCAGTAATATTACCGATACCAAGGCAAAGTTAAGGAAGTACTGGAAAGAAATAAGAGGCCGGATACTTCTGCGATGCAAACAGTGTAATAGAACTAGGTTTACAGGATGGAGGTAAAGTAAAAATTGACAAACCTTGGGAAAGTCTGCTGTTTGAAGTTGAAGTAGTTGATAAAGCAGGCAGACCAAGGTTATTTTGTATTTATCAGGATGATGGAGAGTTGTATAGAAATTGCAAACATTTATATAGGAAATATACATTTGACGCTGAAGTTCCATCCTTAAGATGCATCTCCAAGAAAAGTCCTAATACAATAAGAACTCTTCTGAAAGCAAGATTGGATGCTCAGTACAAAAAAAATCCTGTCAAATGCTTTGTGTATGGAAAATGATTGAAGAAACCTTTCAGGTACATAGACTGATGGAGAGTTAAAATGATTCTGTGGACTGGAAAGTTTAATTTGGTGAAATGCATGTTAAATATGCTCCCAAGATATTTTAATATAAGTAGGTCCATGAGATATGTAGTATAGGATTAAGGTTAATTTTAAATAATCAATTAGGCATACTGCTTGGTATATTATAGAAAAATACACACATTTTATGTGTATGCTTGCATATATGTGTGGGTCCCTATCAGAAGCTCGAGTTTTCAGAAACTCGAAATTCATATTGTCGAGGTGATATGATCAAGTTTCCGAAAACTCAAAGCTTTTGAATAGAGGTCGCGGTACAGTTCGCACTGGGGAATTTACCCTTTTCCCCTACTATAGTGCACTCACTGAGTTTGTATATATAACATGCAGGAGGGGTGTGGGGGCATTAAGATTGTTACTCGGTTCAATATCTGCTACTTTTGATCAGGGTTTGCCAACTTGTTTGTTATATAAATGATATTTTGGGAATCGTATTGTTTAGAATTTGCTATTTAGTTGGGTTCATTTGTCCCATTTTTGTCAGTGTAATTGAAGTGCTGCATATTTTCACGTTTTGATTCTCATTACTGTCAGTGTGGAAATGTCTTTAGTTCATAAAATGTCATTGTTTTTATTTGTTTTTGTATTTATTGGATGCATATTGCATTCTTTCTTGTTTTTTGGGAATACTTTGGTTCTGTGTGACCTCCCAGTTTACAGACAATCCATGAAAGGAATCTAAATGTATTATGTTTGAAATATTTTTACAAATGTATGAATGTTTAGAATGTGTCCTCCTAACAATCTGGTATGTTTCACAAGATTTGAACTGTTGTCAATTTTTGAGTAAATCTTTATGAAATGCAATCTGTATGTGGAGTGATTTACATACTTGGATCCCTTTCATATTCTTGAACTACATAGAATTTAAATTTAGACTTTTTAAAGAACAGGATATAAATAAATGAGCTGGTAACATCAGGACTATGGGAAGGTGCATGAATGGGTGCGCAGGTAAATTCTAGGAAGAGTCTGCCAAAATGAAATTCTAGGAAGAGTCTGCCAAAATCACTAGCTCTTTCCAGCAGAAATCTGCTGAGGCCTCAGAAGTCAATGAAATACCACCAAGGTAAAGGAATGGCACTTAAACAAAAGACAGTATCCAGATAAAGTGCCAGGCCCACCAAGGCTGTAGGTTATTAAATTTATTCAACTTAAAAGTAAAAATAAAAACTGAAACGTCCCCAATCTGAAGACACAACTATGATACAGAAAGGAAGCAGTAGGAGGGTTTTCACAGTCCCAGCGGCAAGACACTTATCCCTGTCGAAGGTGTAGTGCATGTAGTTTATTACAACGTGCATACATGGTTTTTAAACATCCCCACATAGGTTTTTCTGTTGAGTGTATGTTTTATGTAGAGTGTTCTACAAAGAATTTAGATTTGGCATTCTGCACCCTCTGTTATGCTTTTTACATAGGGAAAACCAATCGTTCCTTTAAGGAATGGATTTTGGAACACTTGAGAGATATTCGGAATGGGAGGCAGGAAGATGCATTAGCACACCATGTGGTGGCTGAAGGAAACTCCCATATGTTTAAGTTTCTGGCACGAGGTAGTTTATTTATTTATTCATTTATTATTTGTTTACCGAGAAAGTCCGACTTGGAACAAAGCCAGTTTTCAGCAGAGGCCCAGGAAGAAATGCTCTAAACACATGTCTTTGTAATGTGGGAGGAAACAGGAGCACCTGGAGGGAAACCCACACAAATGCAGGGAAGACATGCAGACTCCGAACAGAAGGCACCTCAGCCAAGAATTGAACCGGAGAACCTCTTGCTGTGAGGTGACAACGCTACCGCTGTACAACTGTGCCAGCCATTGGAACTGATATTAGGGTGGGGATCTTAAGAACAAACAGAGGCAAGGGAACAAGCCTGGATTTTATCACTCCAAGCAGATAAGTTTCCAGGACTAAATTAGGTTGTTTCCCTGAAGCCTATGTTGAAGGCATGCCCACTCCCACATTAAAATGTGTGCATATATATTTTTATATGAATGTTTTAAAGTTTTGTATTTTGGTGTTTTTTTAAGTATATTGCTATTATGTGATGTAATTTTTATTGTTAACATTTTTTTACATGCCTCTTGCAACAGAAAATGATGTCACAGTGCTATTGCTATATAGATGGTTCTTCATTTTAATGTGACTGTCTGATGAAGTGATCTATTGTATTGTGAAAGCGCTTACCCATTTTTATTTTTACTTTTAACTTAAATAAATTTAATAACCTACAGCCTTGGTGGCCTGGCACTTTATTTGCTGAGGCCTGTCTGTCACTTCTTTAAAGTCTAAGAAAATTATGCCATCCAGGCATTGCTCTCATCAGATAACTATTCAAAGTCTGTCACTGTTTTGTATGTATATGAAATGGCCTACCATGCAAGTGTCCAAGAAAGTGCATTATCCAGTTTGGCACTGCTGTTCTTTGCCACTCTTCTGTGAACTAAAAAAAGGTTGTTCTGCAGCCGTAAACTGATTTTTTTTATTACACTGAAAATTTTTGTCAGTTTTCCTTCATCTCTACCCGAACAAACCCATACCTTTTTTAGCTTCAGAAATGTCTGGATGACAGTTAAGACATTTGTATTTCCATTTCAAAAGGCTGCATTGTCAAAGTAGTTCCTCACTTCATAAGTCTTGCCCTGTTAAACTAGAATTAAAAACAGTATGTTGCTGTTGAAGGTCAATATGGGATGATTAGTCTTTGAGTTTGTTTCTTACTGACTGATAGCAAAGGGGGGAATGTTGTTTGTAGTATTAACACAGTATCATTCCTGCAGTTATGTGTTAGTGGGGTTATGATGGACTGGAAACAGCATACCACAAGGTGTTTAGCTTTGTACTTGGTCATGTTTGAAACTTTTTATTGAATGTTATACTTAACATAATTCTCATACACCTTCCAAGTGTATCCACACCTACCTTCCAGTAAATCTCCCTCGCATATTTTACCAGATATTTTCCTTCCTTTGCTCCTTTTCCCCACCAGAAGTTGGGATTTTAATTTGTCCTGTTTCTTAGCAGAGTTGTGTCTCCTTCCTCTTATGTGTTTGTACCCCCCCCCACTTCCTTCTCACGTTAACCGTGTGCCCTCCTATTACTGTGTTTATGCATCAACCCATCTGGCACATTTTCTACCCTCTTACTGCATCTCCATTTCTGTCCTTTCCTTTTACCTGAGAACTACCCACACTACCTGCTGTAATACTTCCACTTTTCTTTATCACATTATGGCACATTCTTTCATCTTTGTTTGTATCTCTCATACTCACAGCTTCCTTTCTTTCCCCCCATTCATGTGCATCATCTTCATTTTAAGTACCAGCTGTGCAACTTAATTTGCTTATTTGCTGTTCCAAAAAAAAAAAAAAAACTTCTGTCTCTTCTTATATTTGTTCGCACTCATTCTTATCTAGTGGGACTGGAATTTCTTTATTTTCAGCTTCAGTTTTCCTCATTAGCATTGCCATCCTGTCATTGTAAAAAAACAAAAAAAAAAAACTATGTATTTAATGCCCTTTACCCTTATCCTGTCTGAGTTGTTTCAGTAGGATTCATACTTTCATTATATGGCTCCTGTTTTCCCATCTCATTTAATCAGTATTCAAAAGTTGCATTGCCAAAAATCGCTGCTTTTAAGATCACACTTTATTTGCATCTGCTTAAAAGTGAGCAGCCCTTCACCACATTCCTCATTATCTGGAAAGGGACCCCTTTTTATCTGTCCTTTATTCACTACCTTCCCCTCACCCTATCATTCTGTTTCATTATATTCTTTTCCATCACCTTTTTCTGAATCCTTTCTGTCTTCATTTGAGCACGCTACTTCCATTCTAAACCCGCCTTCACAGTCTTCCTCTTCTCACACTTCATATGCATATTCTCTAAAACAAGCCCTTGAGTATCCTTCTCCATCTCATTCCAACCAGTCATGGGCCTGCTCCAGTCCCAGACACGTCATCATCACCTTCTTTCTTCTTTTGGAGCATGCCTAATAAGCAAGTCTAAGAACTGTTTAACCACTGCATTCTTACCTGCCAGTCCAAGTGACACTTTCTTCTGTCTGTGAAGCAGGGTTACTACTTTTTTCTTGATGGCATTATAATTTATATTGATTGTGTGTCTTATTCTCGTCTTTTCAAGTGGTATATTTTGGTCAGACTTCTGCCTGAAACAGCTTTGACTCACCCTTGACTCACCCATTCCACCTGCTATTAATTTCTTGTCATAAAACCTTAACCCTAAGATCTCCACAAATTCCTTAAAAACATTTATTATCCATAAACCTCCTTCCATTTTGAAAACTAGAACCTTCTTCTCAGAGATGTCCTACCTTCCAAACACAAGCATCTCAATTATAAGTAACAGAAAGAATAGGGAATATCCCTGCCTTAACCTTCTCAGCTTGAACTCCAGCAAAGAATTCACCATTTCCCTTGAACTCTGCTTGCTTCACAATATTTTTATCCTGCTACCATACAATTTGCCCCATTATAACGTCTCCTAAAATATTCTAAAGTTTACCAAATGGGAATGCATTTTCCTTGTCAAACAAAGCTTTTGCTTTCTTCTTGTAAATTTCTTTCATTTTTCTTAAAAATGTTCTCCAGTGTTTACTGATACCCTGTCTACAAATCCCTCTTTCTGTTTTGCCATCAACTTATTTAGCACCTCCCCCAGTCTGTTTTGTAGTGCCTTTGCCAGTATTTTAAAATTTGCATTTAAAAGGACTTTGATCTTGTAATTCTTCACCATTATTGACACCTTGTATATTGAGCCCTACATATTAGCTTCCATAAAAATTTGTACTGATCACCCCTACTACACATTTATGCAATTTGGTAAATTATGGAGGTGGTGCTGCGGTAGCGTTGTTGCCTCACAGTAAGACGCTGTCCGGTTCGATTCTCAGAGCGTCTTCTGCATGGAAACATGCGTGAATGGGCGTACCTTCGTTGAAGGTTGTGCATCAAGCCTGGCAAGCCGGTACGTAAAAATCAACTGTCAATCATTAGCGGACCGGAGTTCCACTGTGGCGACCCCTAACCGGGAAAAGCCGAAAGACACAAACACTAAATAAAAAATAAACTGGAAACCCCTCTTTAACTCCTACCTCCCTCACTTTGATTATATGAAAACGGTATGTGGAAAACAAAGCACAGACTCTGAAAATTCAAACCAGAAAAACAAAGTACCAAAGTCCTTGTCCACAAGAAACTGATTTTAAGCTGTTTCGTACAATCTAGTGCACAGACTTCTTCAGAATAATTTAACATAGAACCATAATTTTCTTTAAAAAAGCATTGAGAACACAGCCTGTGATAAAAACGCATGTAAATAGAAATGATTTAAGACCTGGTGGTTTATCAGGTTCATGCAGTAATTGCTAGAACTATTCTCTTTTCAGGAGAAGGGTATTCCAGTATTCTCCCCGTCACTTCTCAAAACTTTTTTCTAAAACAAAAAACAAACAAAAAACCCCCCACAAACCTATTAACGTTCGAACTATGTTTTGCAAGTGCATTAGACATGTGCTTCATTTTATTGCATAGGTATGTTGGTAAATTCTATTTTTGTCTTACCCACTTAAAAAAAGCTGAACAAGAAAGATGTGCCTACAAAAACAAGCCAGTGCTATTATCGTAACGGCCACCACATGTACGTATGTTATTCATGTAAGCCAATAAAATGAATTTGCCACAAGTTTATAGCTACACTGTTTACATGAGGCACAAGTGAACATACCCAGTGCATGCTTATTTAACCTGTTTGCAAAACACTGGATTTAGATAAATGATTTAAATTATGTCCACCCTTACAAATCAAGTTGGGTTTCATACCTTCAGAAAGGGATAAAATATGCCAGTGTTGGTGAATTTTACTACTAAATTGCCTTATTTCCTGAAAACTTCAAACACGTTGCCTTATTGTATCCCCCAATGGGGTCAACACATGCCTGTGATACCAAAGTTTTTTTCAGGAAGGATGCAAAGCAGTCATCCCTCCTACTATACATTTCATCCACAGTATTTTCCAATATGGATGTGGAGTATGATCTAGCCAAGAACATCTTTTTTTAAAAATACCTTAGATTTGAAAGTTTTGTTTTCAGAAAACCATTCTGGAAACCTATTAAACTGACTTTTAATGGCACTGTGTTTCATCCAGTATGGATGGTTACTTACTATTAAAGTGTAAATAGGAGTTACTGAAAGTTGCCTTCCTGTAAATATTGGATTCATATCTGTTCTACATCCAGTTCTTGGACAACATAATATCCAAAAAACTAATATTTCTAGTGGAATAATTCAGTGTGGACCTCTAAAAAGGATACTGCATCTTCTAAAACCTTAAATTGTTCCAATTTTGAAAGGTAGCCAATCCACAAAATAAACACACCATTCAAAAGAAATGGACATACAGGTCCACAAAATTAAAAGTACTCTGGTGTAAAAACATAATTCTTTTCCCATTTGAATAATAGTAAATTTTCAAAAATGGAGGCAGAAACCACCCTCATGGCAACCCTTGAGTGTTGTTTGTAGTAGTCACCCTCGAAGGTTAAAAAAAATCCCCCAAAACTCTCTATGCATTCATAGGCAAAGTCAATATCACTTGGAGAAATCATATTGGTCTCCAGCAGGATAGCCCTAAACCATTGCATACCAATTTGCTGTGTGATCACTATATATAGATTACTGATATCTGCCTTGATTAACAAAATAAAATGTCTGAAAATTACCAAGAGTCTCTTAAAACTGTAGCCATCAAATCAAAAACATCCTTTAGTTTATAATCTACATGTACAGTAAACTGTTCTGTTTGCTACAACATACAGAAATAAAGTCTAAATGGGGAATCGTTTATAATTTTGTGTCTTAGGAATAACAAAAATGTATGGAGTGACTGGTCACTTAACTAATATTTATTTGAAATTGATCTATTAATCAAATACCCATCCAACAATAAATCAGGATTATGATATGCTGAAATCATCTCATGTTTGAAGACTTGTACATAGATATATACTAGGCTAAAGACAACTAGGACCTTTATAAGCCTAAGTTTGCAACCCAACCTTATTGTGTTCCTATGTACCTTGGGTGTCTACTAGGAGGGGTGTGTTAGTTTGGAGGTGCCTAAGGGCTTTGTGTGTGTGTCTGTGTGTGTGTAGGGGGCTGGATATGTTAGGCATTTTACTTGCTGTCTGCCTCTGTCCGTTAGAGACATGGAAGCCAGACTAGGAGTGAATGTATGATTTCCCATCCAATAGTCAAGGTTTACATTTGAATATGGTCATGGGTGAACTCTGCTTCACATGGATGGGGAGCCTATTCCATAGCACTAAGATCCTTTGAAACACATATCAGTCTCACTAGCATGTTCTGTTTATGTTGTAGGCAAAATTTAAATCCTTCGATCTAAAGTTTCTAGTGCTGTTTATTTTGCAAAAGATCCATCGGGGCTGGATTTGAGGATGCCTTATATGCCAGGCATAGCTGGTTTCTCAGTAACCTGTAGGAGATTGAATATAGAGATAGGGCCTTAAGGCAGTTTGTGTAGGTCAATGTGTTAATACCCTGGATCATCCCGGGGAGGAACCTGTATGGACGTTCAGTTGTTGCAAATGCCTGGACAGGTATATGCCGAAGGGGGCGTTGTACTCTAGGATTGGTCTGATAAGGGCTGAATAAAGTGGTAATATAACGTCCTTGGTCCTGGATGCCATGCCTTTACATATAAGTTGGGGAACATAGACTTTCTAAATATCTTGGCTGTGTGTTGGCGGAAGGACAGATTACTGTCTGTATATGTTCCCATATCGCTAACTATAGGGTCAGCTCATAGGAATGTTTTATTAATGGAGTAACTGGCTTGTGTAGACATTTTTCTAAGGGGCACTATGATGCTCTCCTTGACACTGAGTTGTAAACTGTGACTTTGGCACCAGTCATTTGTTTGTGTTAGGCCCTCTTGCACAATATCACTCACTTGTGAACTTCATGAGCTAAAGGCCCTTGACATCAGCTTTGACTTCTGAGAAGTATATTACAAACAGAAGCGGGCCCAGCACAGATACCTGTGGTACTGCAGTGGTGACTGATCTCTTACTGGGGAAGTGATCTCACCACTCCTGACTTCTTGGGTCCTATCTGTGAGACAGAAGGCAATCTAGTGAGTTTAGTAGGGATTTATGCCTAGTTAAGTGAGTTTGTCAACAACATCTTAGTGGGGGATCATATCAAACACCTTTGCCAGGTCAAGGTAGGCACTGTGCACAGAGTTCAATCATCCCCTGCTTTGGTGACCCACTCAGATGTCTACCAGGTTAAGCATGCAAGACCTTCCTTTGGCAAAGCCAAACTAGGATGAGTCCAATGTCTGTAGGTTGCCAATGTCCTTGTTGATAATTTCCGTGGTAATTTGTTCCATGACTTTGAAAATTAGGCTTATTAGACTGATGAATCTGTAGTTTCCAAGGTTGATTGATGGACACCCTTGTGAAGATTAGGCTTATTAGACTGATGAATCTGTAGTTTCCATGGTTGATTGATGGACACCCTTGTGAAGAAGGATAAATATTACAGTCCTCCATTCATTTGATATGTACACTGTTTTAAGGCTGTAGTTGAAAAGTGCCACAAGGGGCCCATTGAGGCAGTGTTTTTGGCCTGGGTAAGCAGCTCCAATAGCTGTTGTCTGATAGTTTGGGGGGGGGGGTAATGCTAGAAGGGATTTCACTTGAGGGCAACACTGGGGTGGTGAAGTTTGAGCTGAATTTGTCAAATCCGCAGATTCGCTATGTCTCTCTGCTCAGTGAAGGTGGTGCCATTTACCACCAATTCACCACACTGGTGTGTGTGTGTGTGTGTGTGTGTGTGTGTGTGTGTGTGTGTGTGTGTGTGTGTGTGTGTGCACCCTTTAACAGGTTGGACATAGCTGAAGAAGGTCTTGTGGTTCTCCTTAGTTTCAGACACCATCCTGACCTTGTAGTTGGCCTTAATGGGACTAAATTAAGCCTCTTAGTTTTGTGTTTAGACTAATCAGTGAGCTCTTGTCTTTATGAGAGTATCTGTTTCTGATTTTTGCCATGACGTTTTTCCTTATGTTATATACCCTGTTAAGGCTGAGATTCTACCAGTGTGATTTGCTTTTGGTGTTTATGGCTTTACTTCTGGTAGATGCAGCAACCTCTGTGCAGTTATTGTGTACAGTTTGTATAGGGTTTCTGTGAACAATTCTGCATTGTTTGCTTTGATATTGTGGTTCGGAGGAGCACTGAAATTTGACAAACATTGCTCAATAGGAAATAGTTTACTTTAGAATAGTTCTGAACTGTTACAGAATTAGTTGGGTTTTCTGAGTTGATTTTTATTTCAAAGGAGACAGCTTTCAGATCTGACCTCAACAGTGAAAACATGACACTGCCCCAGGATGGCAAGTACTAGGCGTAGTGTGTTTGAACCTCTGGAGCACACACTATTTGATCCAGCATATTTGTGTTAATAAAATTCGGGAAACATTGTGCCTATGGCTTTGAGAAAGTGCATTTTTCCCCTCTGTGTAGAGGAGGAGTAAGTCTCCCACGAATAGCATATTTAGTTGGATGGCGAAAGTCTCCAGTAGATCTAGGTATGAGTTATGAAATTCTTGAAGCATAGATGGTGACCTGTAGTAAGCTAGGATATGGTAAAGGACTTTATTTTTGGAAACTTGCACATGGGTGAACTGCAGGGCATCATCCTATTTAACCAATACAGAGGTTGTTGCTGATGTAGATCAAGGCACCTCCACCTTTAGAACCTTGTCTATGCTGCTGTTGGTGTAAATGTGTAGAAGACACTGTAGCCTTGCACTGCCAGAGTACTTTCTGGAGAGGCGCAGACCACCCTTGGCAAAGCATCGTGGTCTGTTAACCATGTCCTTCCATGCTGATAGATATTGACTCCCCCTGGAATGACATCAGAAACTAAGCCAGTTGTTAAAATTCAATCATTTTTGTTCATAATGTGGCCTCAACTTTGGTGAATGTAGAATGCTCCTCAATGCAAAGCACATACCTGTCTGTGACGCACATTCAGAGATCCATAATGTCTCTCTTCATGTAGTCTAGTGAGGTACATCTCGGGTCATTTACACCCACATAGACTATGGTAGCCATATTTGTACCTGTGTTTGCAGTGATGGGAGTGCATGCATGATCTTGTGGATCATGGCTCTGGAAAATAAGCTGAGTATTGTCTTCTCTTTGTCTAGCTTGATGATTGGGGCGTCTGTGTGTCATACAAAGGAATCCTGTATGACAGGAGTACTAGGTAAAGTGTCTGCTTACCTTATGGGCTTTGTTTTTGGGGGACAATTGGATATAGGCTTATGTATGGTGTTTGTTGTTGCTTTTGGTGTACACTTTAGAAATTGCTGAGGATAGGCATTGCCAAACTCATCAAAAACTAGGGATGATGTACAGATAGCCAAAAACTCACTGGTGCAGCTAAAACTACACTTGCTACCACTTTTATCCTTCCAACTCTTCTTTATATTGCTCCCATCTTTACTAACCCCCAGGCTTCACAAAAATTCAAACTTGAACAATGCTGTAACAAAGTTGCTAATTTGCAACACATACCCCTTTCAGAACCCACCACTGTATAGCACTGAAAAGCCTAAATTGGTTAGAACTGCCACATCAGCTAACACATACACAAAGTCTTACCACCTATAAAATTATCCAGCATCCATCTGCCTGTCCAGTAGTAAAAATCTTTCTACATAACCATGTTCCCAGTCAGTCAGTGTGATCCAGTGACCTAAAGCTCCTGTCTGTCTACAAGCCTAGCAGATTTGCTGGGCATTGTCTGTACTCGTACAAGGTTAGGAACTCCTTACCTGTATCCATCAGGTCTATATCCTCCCTCCCATCTTTCAAAACCACTATGAAAGACTTCCAGGCTAAAATCTGGCTCTGTTCTTGCCCAAAATCCAGGATAAACTATATCCTAAATGTGAACAAGTATCTTTTCATTCCTTATACTTTCTTACCATCCCTTCTTCACTTACTTCCTTATTAATATCCAATTCTCTTCCCTGGCTTTGTCTTTCTAAATATACCATAATCCTGTTTTTCCCACACCTCATATTGCAGTTCCTGTTTGTATTAGACTAACTTACCCTTACTTTCTCTACAAACTGTCTAAAGTTTCTCATATACCTTGTATCGATTTTTAACTAATGTTTTTATATTATGTCTACTTTCTTATAATTATTTAAACTGCAAATGTTTTTTGTTTTATTTTTGAAGATTGTAAAATTATTGTTCTTAAAATGTTTTCTAATAATTCAGAGCTTTTCTCCCTGGGCTTCTGCTGAAAATGGGCTTCTACCCAGTATGACATCCCCAGTAATCAAATGTCAGATAAATAAATATTTGTAGGCTTAGAAGGCCTTTGAGGTTTGGGAAGGTTTCTTTTAAGTGCCACAGCATAAGCTGGTCTATGTGTGTGATGAGCGTTGTGTCGAGGATTTGCCATTAAGGAAGTTGTGTATATACATCTCTTTTGTATTGTGTTAGTTTCTTTAAGGATTAAATGGTTGTCTGTGAACTTCAGACAATTGCAACATTGTCTCAGGATGCCCATGTCTACCAAGCTGGCCACAGACACATTTGGAAATTGTATATCCATGTTATTCAAACTTGTATTAGAGCAGTCTATTATGATTTAAGGACTAGGTTTTACAGAGGTCTCCTGGGGTGGTTTCTAGGGCTGATGAAAGATGTTAGATAGTGCTAGGATATGGTATTAATGCTGTTCAACTTGCAAGCTAGCTGCTGTAAACTTAAGTACGCACAATGCTTCACTCTGCTACAATTTACAGTCCTTTAAACATTTGCTTCTGTACAGGGCACTGCTGACCTCCTTTGCAAAGTGAGCAGCTCTGTGCAAACACACCTAATTTACAGTAAACAGAAAAAAGCTGAAAACTGACTCCTGTACCCTGTGGCCAATAAACTACTGAATTTGAGCTTTCCTGGAGTTCTTCTCAACTCAGAAAGATGAGGCAAACACCTTCTGCCACAAGATGGATATTCCTGGACTTCCTATTGTAAAAGTACAGCAAAAGAACTCTCAAGTGCAATTCAGCAACAAGAACCAAGTCTGTGACTAGGTTGCTGTTCTGCAAGGCAAATTAGAAGCCAAACAGTTCAAAACACTAACAGCCAGAGAAAAAGAGTGTTTTTTTCTGTCACAAAATTAATTTTAAATGCTTTAAAAATGTAGTCAAATAGTTGCAATCACAATTAACAGTAAGCGCAAGTGCAAAAAAGAAATCAAGTGAAGTAGCTTATCTTAGCCTGGATGGCCCTGGATGCAGTAGAAGTACTTTAAACTCTCCAGGCGAGGTTGCCAAGTCTTGCTGAGTTCTGTGGAAATGAGAACAAAGCCACACAAACACGCCTAATTTATAACCATCAGAAAAAAACTGACTCCTGTGCCCACTGGCCAGTAAACAACTACGCTTTGAGCTCTCCTGGAGTGATTCCCAACTTGGGGAGACCAGGCAAACACCTTCTACCACAAGGTGGATTATCCTGGACTTCTAATGTAAAAGCGCAGCTGAAAAGACTCTCAAATGCAATTCAACAACAAACAGCTAAGTTCTCTGGCTTACAGTTTTCTTATGTGTTTCCCATCTGAGGTAGACCAGGCCATCTACTGCCAAAAGATGGACTATCCCAGTCCTGTTAATGTAAAAACACAAAAAAAGATTGCTTGAGAGTGTAATGCTACCACAAAATAACCTGGACAAAGTAAATTCAAGTAAATAGGGATCTTTAAAAAGATCTAAAGTACAAAATCAACCGATAAAACAAAAATAAAACAATAGCACTCTAAAAGAGTTAACTGAAGTGCAGTGTAATAAAATACATTTCTTATCTGCCAAGAATGGAGCAGGATTAATTCAGGACTGTTTGAGTGTGGCAAGGGTGCCAAGCAGAATGGAGCTCTAGGAAAATGAATAGGAGACAATATATAGTAAAAGGTTTATTCAAGTGCAATCGTGGTTTGCTGGGTGGGCACTCAGTATCGTACGGATCTGTGAAAAAAACAGTGGGTGGGAAGAGTACTTGATTAGCTTATACAGTGGTCAGTAGCAATGAAAGAGGGGTGGAAGGGACTTTGGAAACCAGATTACCAAGGGGGCAAAGGTTAGCAACACACCCTTTAAAAATCACAACAGGAAAATGGTGGGAGGGTTGGGAAAAAATTCATTCTGCAAGAAGCTACAGGTCATTGACTCCCAGGTAAGTTAGAATTTCAGAAACCTAAGCCTAATGTCTTGGGGGGGGGGTAGAAACAAAGAATAGGGGAACAGAAAGGCACTGGAATGCAACTTTAATAAAAAAAAATAATATGCAAAATATAAAACTCTTTTATAGCCAAACTGAAATATAAACAACTGTAGAAGCACAAGACAAGGCAGACAGTTACCAGTAGCACTGTTTATATATATATATATATATATATATATATATATATATATATATATATATATGGTAATAAATGACTAAATGAGGTTCAAATCTGGTAGTAGTTCACAGTTCTGCAACAAGTGCGAATGAACCTATGACTAAAGCCCCAGACAGGATTCAGAATACAAATAGAAGTGATGTATAATGTGTGTGTGTGTGTGTGTGTGTGTGTGTGTGTGTGTGTGTGTGTGTGTGTGTGTGTGTATGTGTGTATATATATATATATATATATATATATATATATATATATATCTGCATGCAATCTTCCCACAACCGCAAGTGAAGCTACACGACTAAATTCCCAGAACAAGTTTGCTTTTCTCCCTAGAATATGATTCCAGTACTGTGTAGGTACCTGCAACCTGCTTCTACTTTATAAAACTTTCATTTCCTCACTTTGGTATCAAAGGAAGGGAAAGACCACCCACTTTTTTAAGCTTAAATTCTCACATGAGTTGCGGAGGAATTTGTCTACACTTGCATGATATACCACGGACATAGAGAAATCCGTGGTCAGGAGCTCAGACTGCTGTAAACAAGACGGAGAAGTGTGACACTGTTTTCCATTGTCTTTATTGCAGAGATGAAGAGAACTTACTTGATTATCAGCTGCTTCTAATATAGCCATACCTTTCAGAGCAAAACAGAGCAGTTAAATCGGTCAATGGTTCAAAGGCAGTTGTTCACCTCTTTCGACAAATTTGCATAAGTAGCTTTGCAGTATTAAAATGTCAAGTTTTAAACTTTAAATGTTTGTTGTTTATACTACTTTACATTTTAAGATGACTTGAATGTAAAATCAAAAATGTCTGTGACATTTAGAGAAAAGTCAGAAAATATTTTTTCTTGTAATTCTTGTAAAGTATCAGCATATTTACCAGTGTGTAGGGGGAGGGGCTGCCAATTCATCTTGGACTACAAAAAGATCCTTTGAACAAAGGCCTGCAATTTAGCAACTGTTTTGGTTGCAGGTGTGTAATTCCTTGGTATACTGTAAAACAAGCCCCGAGTCACACACAAATGAGAGCCATTCAAGAAATAAAAGCAACAGTCCTGTTACAGGCAGTATATAAGATGACAGTGACTGACACTAATCCCATTATATGTCAATGAAATGGGAATACACAACTACTTCCTTATGTCTAGCATGACTCTTATAAAGCAGACTTGAAATGGATTGTGGGGAAAGAGAAAGGCTTGAAGAAAAATAAGATCACATTAATATGTCACGCCCCATTGACAGCCATTTTCCAGAAAACATGTTAAAATTCTATAAGAAGCAGTTAGAGTGATTTTGAAGTATTAAAATAACTCAGAAAATGGAGCGAGAGAGTGAAAGTTCTAAGGTGGGTAGGGTTTTCCTTTAAAATGCTTAAGCAGAAGTGAAGTAAAAGTTTTTTTTCCTCTTTCCTTTCTGTTGAAAAGCTTGTTGTTTACAGTTCAGGGCTTTCCATACCTCTTCAAGTCTTGCATAAAAGACCATAAATAAAAATCATTATAAGCATGTAAAACATTTTATAATTATTGTCAGCAGTATGCATCAAAACACCACTTCCTTTATCAGACTTCATAATTTGAATATACACATAGTTTGATAATTTAAGAGTCCAAATTCAGCTTGAGAGAGGTTATAAAAATTATGTTCTTTCTTTTCTCAGTACTTTACAAATGTCTTGCTCACAAAATTTTTCAAATAGTCAATAAGGGGTTCGTTGTCAGATTGCATATGATGTGTCTTCTCAACTCAACCTGTTGCATATCGCCTGAGAAGATCAAGGAAAGTTTTAATTTCGAGACAAGCAATTTTAGTTCAGTCAACAGTTCCATCAGATTAGCTCTCATTGCTGGTTCAAAGCTTAAACCCCCTGCTAAGCAGTGTTTTGTGAATGTTATTGTCCCATCATGATGATTGAAAATGTTAAATGTACTTGGAGTATATTTTCTGTGGTAACAACCAGGTTCCCATTCGGACCAGATAGGTCAAATTTGATTTGAAAATGTTAAATTTAGTTCTTTGGAGTGTATTTTTTCTGTTAACAACCAGGTTCCCATCAAGACCAGGTAGTTCAGACTTGCAAGTGTTTCCAGTAGCTGTACAAGACATACACCTGCAAACTTATCCCTTCAACTGTGAGTAAATTGTGGGATTGAGTAGTTGAGCTGAGAATGATTGCTCCCCTGGTAGTTCTTTTTGAGTAGTTGCTCATGTCTGTGAGGCAAGGAATTCTCCAAAGTAACATTTTTAATATTATGAACTACTTCCTTTTCATCTTTAGAAAATGTATCAAGTGTATGTAAATGTTCCGTATCAATCTTGATGTGTCATACAGTATTGAATTTCTGGATTGGCCAGCCAATCTTTTCCCTGGGAAATAGGCTGTGCCACTTTATCAACATATTTTTTTTTCATCACAAACTAATTTTTTACTTTTATACTTGCACACATTTGAAGTGTGTTCATCCACTTTACTAAACACATGATGATAATCATTTTATATGTAGGGAGCACAATATCCTCCAAAATAGACTTAAAGTGCCACCTTATGTTTCAATAAAATTTCAAAAAACTAATTTCCAGTGCAGTTGAGATTTAAATGCAAACGTGAATCTGCTACCATACCATTAGGAAATTTGAAAATTTGTAGTCCCTTGGGACTTATGCCCCACGTGACACATTCAGTGAAGTACATACTATCCATCTGAGGGGAGTGTATTGGTATATTTTTGTCTCTAGATATAATTTTATTAGTTGTAGTAAGGGTAGAATGCCACTTAAAGGGAGGAGCTGATTTAAGTGGATATTGTGAATCCAGCAACTGGACGAAAGGATGATCTTTTCTCCACCCTTGTTGTTCTTGCTAAATTATTAATGTTCACGACTTCAGTGTGGGTTGTCATATCCCTTTTATTGTCATTATCACCAGAACCACACACTGTGATACTGGTGGAAACATGAGCCTGACTGTTGTCTGACAGCACCACACCATTGCACTCCTCACTCGATTTGAAAGATTTTGGGAGAGGTGCACTTGTAGGGTACTGGGAAGTAATGATAGAAATTGTGTAATCTGTCTCAAACTGAATTTGGATTGTTAAATCAATGAAAATATTCAAATTTTGAAGCCAACTAATGGGGGTGGGGGTGGGGGGGGTTGATACATGCTGCTGATTATACTTCTAAAATGTTTCGAACATGTAATGATTTTCAGCATATCATAATATTGATTTATTGTTGGATGAATCTCTTCAGCCCCCTTGTTGTGTCCTCCTCATGTCTTTGGCACCTTGTATGTAAGCCAGCTGCCAACTTTCCTTTTCCATTCCCATTTTACTCCAGACTGACATTTTCTGTCCTCTGTTTAATTCCCCCCTTTCAGGCCTCATTGTCAAATGGGCATAATCTGGTAAATTTTTCCCTCGTGTTTCTATCACTCTCAGCTGCAACCCCCCCAACCCAGTTCTGTTCCTGTTCTTAGAATAATAACATATAACCATTGTTTTTCCCTTATGTTTTTTTTTTTATGTATCTCAAGAATATGAATTTTTCCTCATCTCCTTTTAGCACCATCTGTGAATTATACTAGCACCTCGTTATTTATCTGCCCCTCAAAAATATCAATTCCAGTTATTCTCTACCTTTCCATATAATTTAACTAGTCCAATGTTGAAGCCTAGGCTAAAGTTTCCCCAGTTATGCTGCCTTCATAACCTGTTAAGCTTACCTTTCACTTGTCAGAGAAGCTCTTTTTGCATTTCTAGCTCAATTTTTTTTATAAATAAAAACATTGTAGCCTCTGCCACTTCATTTTTCAAGACCATTGCTGGCTGTCTTCTTTCTTCACTTTATTGCTTAAAAAAGTCTGGATTTAACTCTTAGTACTTTACAGCCCCTTTATCTTTGTTGCACCCTGCGTTTAGGAACACTGGTCATAGCTTGTCAAGAGCCACATTGCACACCATTCAAAAAGCTATTCAAATTTTCTCAGTTTCGGACAGTACTGTGTAAAATTTTCTGTTTGAACAACTGTACTGTCCTTTATTTTGGCTCAGGTGTGCTTTTTGTTAAAGCTACATAAGTAGAAACTAAAAATTCTCCTCTGTTATACCATTAATTTATTGAGAATGCCAAAGACTGCAAATCCCTTGCTGTTATGAACTGTTATGTGATTTTTTTTTAGTGGAACTTCTGTGGTGGTGCAGCAGTTAGAGCTGTCACTTCACAGCAAGAGGTTTTCCCGTTTGATTCTCGGCTGGAGCACCTTCTGTGTGGAGTCTGCATGTCCTCCCCGTGGTTGAGTGATATCTAGACATGCAGGTAGGTGCATGCATGAGTGGTTGTGCCTTCTTTGAACGTTGGGCGTCTGGCTGGCAACTCAGCACCATAAAAATCCACTGCCAATCATTAGCAGACCGGAGTTCCTCTGTGGTGACCCCTAACTGGGAAAAGCTGAAAGAAGAAGTCAGTGGAACTTCAGCTTTAGCAACGTCACTGCCTTTGTGAACCATTGCCTTTGCAGTGTTTAGCTGAATGTCAAACTTTTTCTTTTTATGAGAGGCTACTTTTCAGTTTGTTTAGGTGTGATGAATGAGATACTGCCCTACTATGGCATGCTTTGTTATTAAGCCAAAGTTAGTAGTGGTGATGGGGAGGTTCTTGTTTTTGTCTTTATTTGATATGTTATTGGTGAGCTCGTATCTCATGGTGGGATTTGGTTCGAAGATGTGCTTTATTCATGAGAATTGTTATGGGTTTCTGACTCATAGCTGGCCGTAGGCATAAGCCAAGTAGGTGGCTGCATTGGGCGCCATTCTAGAAGGGGCACTTTTTTCAGTATTCATTTGTTTTTATTTAGTTATTTTTTGTAGTAAAGAAATGATTTCTTTAAAATATGTTGAATGAATAGAGGAAAAACTGAAGAGTAAGACAAACTGTGATAAAAAGGAAGAAAAAAGTAATCTGGGTGGTGTAGGTAGACCCAATTGGGGGCATCGGGTGGTGTGGAGGGGTGCTGTAGAGCCCTTTTGCCTAGTGCAACAGTTGACCAAAGGCCAGCTCTGTTCTGACTGACAGGAGCCAATCCAACTCCAGCCCTGGGGCTTTGATTACCGTGTAGGATGATTTTAAGCCAAAACTTAGATGAGGAGGAGAACAAAAAACCCAACCTCACATAAATGTAAAATAGGGGAAAAATGTATTATCATATCCTTCAGGAATTCCTCTACATGGATGAACTACTATGCCAGTACACCCCTAAGAGTTGAACCAGTTGTTTGGGATTTGGGGACTTATGTGGGACAGTGACCTAACTTTCTACCAACATGTGTCCATTTTCACAAGAGAGCCCTCTTATATTGTTCAGTTCCTAAACAAAGTATTGTGTATAGATGTAGGGATGTCATTTCCCCCTTTTAATCAGCCCTCATTAGGCCAATACTTGAGTTTAATGCCCCTTTGGCATATTAAACACCCACAGAGATGCCTTACTATAAGGATACAAGGCCTAAACAATATGTCCTACATGGACAGATTTAAAACCCTGTCACTATACTCTGTATCCTACAGACTGCTAAGAGGTGACCGGTGTCTGGCATACAAGGCATCCTCTGACCCAGTAGTCATGGATTTACTGCACATCAGTAAGGCACATGGCATCAAAATTACTCTGTCTAGGGATGTAAAGCTTTTCTGCAACATCAACAGAATGTTTTGGAGGGACAGGTATATCTCGCACAGCATACCACTTTTCTGGAACAGACTCCTCATCCATGTAAATCAAACTCATCTATCCATATTCATGCACAACTTGAATGTATGGATGGGAAAAAGAAAATGTACCCCAAGAATACTACTGGACAGAGGCAGCTCCTAAATGCTTTATGCCATACCTGTGTCCCTTCAAATTATCTATGGTGCGATCCCAGTTATTCTCACTAGTGGTAATGTAGAAGTATTGAAAATGGGATGGGCAAGGCCAGACTAACACCAGGGATAGACTAATTCAAGCACCGTATAGGAAATTTGTTAGTCTTAAAATGGCCTGCAAGGGCAGCTAGCCTAGCACTTGCCTATGAATGTGTATAATGCATATATGTGTGTGTGTATGTGTATATGTGTATATATATATATATATATATATATATATATATGTGTGTGTGTGTGTATATATATATATATATATATATATATATATATATATATATATATGTGTGTGTGTGTGTATAGAAAATCGCACACACACGTGCGAGTATGTATGTATGTGTATATAGATATATATATATATGTGTGTGTGTGTGTGTATATGTGTATATATGTATGTATATATATATATATATATATATATATGTGTGTGTGTGTGTGTGTGTGTGTGTGTATATATATATATATATATATATATATATATATATGTATATGTATATATATATGTATATATATATATATATATATATATATATATATATATATACATACATACATACCTTAAACTGAAAAAATAAAATACACATGTAGAGGTGAAAAACCAATAGACGAACCACTAAAAATAATAGCGTTTAATAACAATTCACACAAATACAAGTCACGCGCTTTCATCCCTTGAATCTCTAGGACTTCTTCAGAACCAGTAAAAAAAAGGTAGCTAAACCCATTTAATTAACCAAAAGTCATGAGATGCTAAATGATTAATTAGCCCGACTTCATAATTAAAAGCATATGCAAAACATTTTCATTAAAACTGCACTGAAAATTAATCAACATTTTTAATTTAGAAACCCAAGATAAAAACTACTGCGTGTAATGTTCTGTAAAACAAAAACTTAAAAAAAATTCTTAAAACCAGAAAATGTTAAATTTAGTGTGTGAGTGTACTTATTGCTACAAAGGAAGCCCATCTGTGGAACCTTCTTAAAGGTCAAGACCTTTCAATTTTAAAATAGGAAGGAGTGAAGTTTTGTCATTCATTCATGGTGGTGTAGTACCATTCAACCTAAGCTGCCACTGGTGTTCACTTCTCTCCAGTCTGTTTTCCCACCAACCCCCTCGATTGTCGTTCATTATTGTATCTACAATCCCAAACACAAACTTAGTGAAACCTGAACAATATTAAATTGTGTTTAAAAAGGACATTATTAGTATTTTCCTTTTCAATGGCACATATGTGTTCGTAAATGCGTTTACAGAAGCTTCTCTCTGTTTTACTTGTATAAAATCCATGACATACCTCACAAAATGTTATGTAAGCCAAACCACAACTTGCACAATTACCTGTCATTAACTTGTGCAGGGTGCTACAACAAATATTTGAGATTCTGTCCAGTTTTGAAAACAAAACTGGGTTTCTCATCCACTGTTCTCTATTTCTGTGCTTGACTTAAAAAGTACCCAATTCTTTGTTAAAATATCCTTAATATCCTTGTTCAAGTCACTGAAATGAACTACCATAGAGTTGGTGAAATTAGTAGATGTTAAAAAAGATGCTTTATTCACTAGTACCTCTGTTGTACCCAGAAAAGTACTATATTTCGTACCCCATCCTTTTAACATTTGTTCCCCTATATCTGTGAGGATGGCCTATAAATAACCCCTGTTTTGGAACATTTGCGCAAGATAACCCAATTCAGTTTTAAAAGTGATTATGTCAGAACACATCCTTGCTGCTTGTACCATTTGGCCTTTGATCTCATTCCTCTTAACCCATCTCGGATGACCGCTTTGAAAATCCAGATAACAATTTGAAAAGGTTGGCTTTCTGTGCAATCTGGAGCCAAACCTCTGATTCTTGACATCTTTAAAAATTGTGACATCCAAGTAATTCACTATCATTCGTGTGTACACGTGAATTTAAAAATGTCACTAATGTTGTTGATGAATATACCAAAATCAATCTTAGGACTATCGTCATCCTTCCAAAGGATGAAAATATCATCCAGATTTCACAATATACAATGTCCACTGGTCTCTAAATCTAGAATTGAAAATATGTTTTTTTCTCCTAGGAATAAAGGACTAAATTGTCATAAATGAGTGCATAACTTGTACCCATCACAACTCACTTTAACTGTCTCTAAAATTCCCCTTCAAAGGTTATAGAATTGTTCGAGCACCACTTCCATAAACATCTGCAACAAAATTCACAAGAGAATTGTTTAACGAGGTCAATTCATAAACTGCCTCCTGGAAAAAGTTCTAAACCCTCTTTGTGCGGAATCAAAGTGAACAAATCAATAACATCTACGGATGAAAAATTACAAGAAATAGTGTAAAATTCCTGTTTTATTTTTGACAAAAAATCCGGGGAATCCTTTAATATATAATTCACTGGTTGCAGGTTGTCTTTCAATAATTTGTCCATGAAAACTCCCAATGAATAAGTAGGGCTACAATGAGCTGACACAATCAACCTATATGGGGGGGGGGGGGGGGTTTAAAACATTTTTATGAACTTTTGGTATGCCAGAAATCATAGGAATAAGTAGGTGGTCATTCATCAAAAAGTTAAAAATTTCTTCATTGATAACACCTTGCAGTAGTGAATCTTCCAAAAATAATTGTATGTTTTTATATGCAATAGTTATTTCATTTCTAGATACAACCTCATATTTGTCTGTATCATTTAGTAATGAAAAAATCTGACACTTATAATCATTCTTATCTGCTATAACCATCCCACCCCCTTTATCTGGTTTCATAATACAAAGTGAATTATTAGCTCTTAAATCCTTTAATAATGTGGCCGCTTCCCTACTCATGTTGAAGAACTTCCTTTTCTTTGTACCTCGTGCAGTAAAAATTTCTTGGGAACAAACTTTTTTGAAACAAGCAACTGTAGGGCGTAAAGGTGAATTAAATGTGCTTTTATGTCTGTACCGACAGGAAAGGTGGTCCAGCTCAGTTGCCTGATCCTTGAACATTGCCTGCAAATTGAATTTTATAGTAAAGAGTATGAGTTCAGTAAGCATCTCTGAGATGTCTGTTTTATAGGCTGGCACCAATTTAATTTGAATAAAGAAAAGTTATTTTTAGTGATTTTAATATAAGTGTAATTAAAAATATTAAAATACGCGTAACTCAACATTTTCCCTTTAAAGGCAGAAGTAATATCAGCCTCTTCACTTAAAAGTTGTTGCTGCTGTTCTTTCTCCAAAATAGTTTTGTGCCTTTGTTTGTGGACCCTTTTGGGGTTTGGGAGTGTTCTAAAAAATTATGCGTACTTTTGCTGAAAATCTTTTCTGGCCTTCTTAACTATGGAAACTGTTTGTCAACATTGCAGTTGTTCTCTCTGTTGGAATGTGTTATATTGGGACTATGGTTTAAACATGAAGGGTTCCCAACCTCTCTAGCACCACCTGAAGCCCTGGTTGTAGGTTCTCTATCGTGAAGGACTCCCTCTTGCTCCTGTCTGTCCAGATAAGCTTTAGGCAAGGAATATGCAATGTTATGTGCGCATTCACACTTATCACAAAATAACTTGTTTCCTAGTCAAATTCAACTTAATTTGCTGTTCAACTCTATAAAAATGCACTGTTGTAATTAACCTTAAAATTGTCAAAAATATTATCATTAATAATTTCAGTATTTGGTTTACTAATGTCATCTAACTGTTCATTAATTCTCCGATTGTTCTGTCTAATAATAAACTACATCAGCTCTGTCCCGTGTCTTTCGAACATCTCGGAGTTCATCAAGTTCACTTTGTCTTAAAAATAGCCAATTTGGAAATTTAAACATCCTGAGTCCCTCATGTTTCACTTTAATATATTCAGCTAACAAAATATTCTCAAATTGCAAGTTATATATCTTTGGTAACTTACTTTCTAATTCCTTTAATTTGGAGTTCACGTTCGATGTATTGTTAGAACGTGAATACCCATTGACAGTGTACACCACGTTTAAGCAGGTCTGAAATCTGGAGCCCTGGATGTTGACTTCATTACTATGTGGGATCTGAAAACAAGGAATGGAATCCTGTGAAATAAACAGACCTTCAAGGGTTTCTCTTGTGACTACAATCTCATGACAGAATCCTGTTGCAACTCAGAAGCAAAGATTGCTGGGAATTGTAGTCTATCTAAAGAAGATTGTAGAAAAGAATATTGCTGTGACAGTAGTTTGATTAACTGTGTTAAATCTCCTTCACTGCCTTTCAATGATGTTTGAATGGGCTGTCCTCGATCTGGAGCAGCATTGCCTGCTATGGGCAAAGAACACGCACCGGACATTGGTTCCATATAAAGGACAGTAAAAAGGTAATCCTCTGAAGTAAAAAAACTCACTCGAAAAACGTTCCTCAATAAACTAGGTTTGCCCAAAGGAAATCACCTCAGTCATGCTAAACCAAATGAAACTAGGAATGAAAAACAGAGCATATTTTCCGGGGAAACCTGGGGAGAAACGCTCCAGATGCCATGTCTTTGGAATGTGGGAGGAAACTGAAGTACCCGGATGAAACCTATGCGAACGCAGGTAGAACATGAGGACTCTGCACAGAAGGCACCCCAATCGAGAATCAAACCGGAGAACCTCTTGCTGTGAGGCGACAACGTTAACCACTGCACCACTGTGCCACCCATATGCATATATATATATATATATATATATATATATATATATATATATATATATATATATATATATATATATATGTATGTATGTGTGTGTATATGTATATAAAACACACACATGCATATATTTCACTTCTGAAAAGGAGTAGATGGTATGCTTGTATGGGTTTGTTTAGATGAGGTGCTATTCAGTTTAGTGCAGATATAAGAAACTTTACAGTGGGGGAATGAATAGATTGCAGTTGCCAGTCTGTTTGTTACAGTTGCTGTTTCTAGTCCTTTATAAAATTGCCTGATTTTTGGCAGGAGCTTGCGAACCTTGATGTGAAATCCTTGCTGATGAGGAGTACCATAATTTTGGCAGAATTAATGAATTAACTGTAATTTTTGTCAACTACAGTTTTGACATCTTTGTGATTAACAGGAACCCCTGCATGCACCAGATGGTATGCATTTATCTTGTGTGCATTTAGATTAAGGTTTGATGAGGTTAACCGACCTTGGGTTTTTGTTACAGAAAGGACTTAAGATTGCTTAAAGGTACTTTGCAGCATAACAGGGTTAAATCATTGTCATTCTGGTTTCACCATACTGGTAACAAAACTGAACTAGTGTGTGTGTGTGTGTGGGGGGGGGGGGGTGTGGTAGATAGCACAAGTTGTTAAATGGGAATATTTTCTGAGTCTGCTATAGCTGTTGAACCACTGAATGAACTCCAGACACAAATGGACAGTTATTCAATCAGAAATTGGTTGTTGATTGTGTTAAATACCTTTGAAAGAAGAGGAATAAGTCTATGGCAGCTTGCCTTCATTTATACTTGGCTGTTAGTACATATGTATGGTTAGCTTTGTCTTGGATACAGAGGTTTTTTTTGTAGATAGCACAAGTTGTTAAATGGGAATATTTTCTGAGTCTGCTATAGCTGTTGAACCACTGAATGGACTCCAGACACAAATGGACAGTTATTCAATCAGAAATTGGTTGTTGATTGTGTTAAATACCTTTGAAAGAAGAGGAATAAGTCTATGGCAGCTTGCCTTGATTTATACTTGGCTGTTAGTACATATGTATGGTTAGCTTTGTCTTGGATACAGAGGTTTTTTTTTTTGAGTGCTTTGTTGTAACTGCTTTCCAGCATGTAACTGAATGCAGTATTTTACTTATGCTGTTGCTACAGGTTTTCAGATTTTAATCCCTCTTTTCAAGTGCTCTTGGCTTTTTGCCTTTATGATCTAAGTTTTGGGATCTTTGGGCAGAGTTGCTGAGGTCTGCCTGGTGTATTGTTATTCAGCAGTTCAGGCATATTATCATGGGTATGCTAGCATCATTGTACTTTTCTGCATGTAAAACAGCATAGAATCCAAGGCAACATTCATTCTCTTTACAAAAAGCCATGTCAGTCTATTCTCCTGAAGTTCTTTGGATAATTGGCACATTTGATCATTGAAGAGCATTACCATTCTGGATTTCTTTACTGAAAAAGCTCTGTTTGAGCAAACCTGGTCTGATGTTAAAAATTACTATACATTAGGATTTTCTGGATGTCTCATGGCTTTTTGTCTAGCCTTGAAGAAGTGAGTTTGGAAGTTTCCACAGTAAGTGCAGTTTTGGCCATTTGTTTGCTGCTGTCCCTACACCATTGTGAAAATTTAGACTTTTGTAGATTTTGGTTTCTGCTTGGATGTTATTAGTTCTGTTGGTAGTGTTTAACAAATGACAAATCATCTGCAAAGTTTGTTAATGAGACTTGTAGTAAAAACTAGTTGGCAAATTGCAAGTGACATGAGCTCTATTTGAGAAATAGCCTCCGGGACTGTGAAAGGTTAAGTATTAAAATAAATATTTTCGGTGCCCCAGTCAGAGAGTTACTGCATGTAATAGGGAGTGAATTTGGTCTTGGAAAACAGTTTGACATCGTCTAACATTTCAGAACATACACCCATATGTTAGTGGATAAAAGGGGAAATAAAGTCAGTATGTTGAGTGGTTAGACATTTTATAGCAGTTTTGGTACCGAAAATAAAAGTCTGGGTATTTCAGATGGTCAGAGGACTACATGGAGAAGTATGAAGTTATGACTGCCTCAGCTCAGGAAAATGAGTTTTACTTAAAAATAAGTTGTCTTGTTTGACATCCTGATTCCTGACCAGAGAAGTGTGCAAAAGCAATGAACATAGTAAATGGGGTGCAAGGTGGTATACAAGTATGAATGGCTTGATAAACCTCTGGAAATTGGTTGTCTTAATGCTGTAGAACAGCTGTTGAAACCTGAATGCAGACAAAGATAACGGTATAAGAGTAGGCTGAAAAGACTGTATTAAATTGTAGTTTTTAAACCAGCAGCAGCTGGCAGCTCACAGGCCCTAGTTCATTTCATTTCAACGTGTATGCAACTTTCTGTTATATTTTTATGCCCATCCTCAACTTAGTAAGTTTCTTATTTTGCTGTACTAGTTTTTATTGTACATAGGCCTGATGTTCCCCACCTGTTGTGTAATAGTGTATTTGAACATTCAGGATCTAAGGCCATCAGGTCTTATTTACTTGTTTTCATTAATGATTCAGTCTTGGAAAACCTAATTCTGTGTCTGCTGATGCTGACATTCATGAGCTACGAGGAAATAAACTCCATCAAAGACACAAGTGCCTGATCATTATTCATTCTTTCTGATTTTGGAGTAGATTGTAGCCATGGTTCATTAGATATTTGTAAACTACTGTCAGCAAAAGTCCACCAAGAAATACAAATAGTATCCAAAACTTCGTTCGCTGCTCTTAAGCGGAAGAATTCACTAATTCTTCTCTGTTTCTGTACAACAAACTTCTTTATTTAATAAAATGCATAAATAAATATAAATAAATATGAAGTTAAGCGCTTTCATCTACATAAAAGTAGACTTCATCAGAACACTTCAATTTGACAAATGCTAGATTTTATAGATAGTTCTAACCAATCCCAAAACTTCTAACATTAAGCATCACATAAATCAATTACCTATTTAAAGTGCTCAGTGCTCACATAATTGCATTTTTGTAGTTTCACATTACATCAAATTGGCCATACAAACTAATGTACCATAAAACAATCCTACCCTGATACTACATAATGTAACCATTGTGCTGCATCAGTCTTCTACAAAAAACTTCAGTTTGTCTTTAAAGGTGCCTGTTGTATACTAAACTTATGAACTGATTAAAATGCGTTTACAATCATGAAATTTAAAATATTTAAAAACATTCAATCTATAGTAAGTAAAATCAATTTAAATAGGGACATCTGTATACATTTCATAGTCCCATCATTCTTCTTAAAATTAAATGTAATCTTAGTCCATGTATTTATTTGTTTGTGTTCTCTAAGATGGGCTTAATAGATATGCTCTCATTAATTCCGGGGTAAACTGATGCATTTAACATAATCTGCGTCTAGTTTCACTTTCGCCCAATTTCTTGCGAATATTACCTCCTCTTGGGTTAATTTTAATGCTCTTAAGTATTCCAAACTTAAAGGTGCAACAGGTAATACTGTCATTAAGGTGCCTCCACAAAGCATTTTTCTTGTCCTTTTTTCTAATACAATACCCATGATCGTATATTCTATTCCTTAGGCACCTATGCGTCTTCCCCACATAGTAACATGGGCATTTTGTACATATAGCAAGATATATGACATGTTGGGTACGACAATTCCCTTTCTTAAATTTAACCTCCGTTCTATTTTTGTCTCCCAGTGTAAGAGATGGCACCTGCAGTATCTCACTGCACTGATTACACTGCCCACATTTTTCTGGTACCTTCCTCCTTTCCTGTATCGTTTCCTTTTACTGTTTTCCTTTCCAGTTCACTTTTTAAATTCCTTCCATTTTTGGAGACAAACAGCGGATATTCTCCTACCTTTTTGTACACACTATGTTCAGATTTCATAATATTCCAGTTGCAGCCACTATTTTTCTTATTTCCTTCACATAAGGCCCATGTTGGAATATACAGGCTCTCCTGAATTTGGTTTCACTATCCCCTTCAGTATCCTTGCTATTATTATAGGTTCTGATGAACCCAGTACCTAATACGGGTTTATATCTTGTACCCCATTCATTTTTCATTTTTTAGTGTCCTCTATCAAGTGTAGTGGATATCCTCTATCTTTAAACATATTCCCTATAATATCTAGTTCCTCTACCACATCTGTATATTCTGAGGTCATTCTTGCTGCTCGTATATACTGACCTTTAATGATACTTTGTTTTTGGCTGTACGGATGGCTACTAGAGTACTGCAGATATGAGTTACTAAAAGTATCCTTCCTATATATTGCTTCCTATATAGGTGCTGTTCACCTGACAATGTTTAAATGAAAATGTTTAAATGAAAATGACAGATTGTGTGTAACAAGTTAAAACCTGCATTTGCATGGCTTTTTGCTTGTATACTACTCAGCCAAGCTCCTCATGCTGTCCTGCAGAGTACTACAAGCAGCAGAGCGATAAAAGAATGACTTTCAACTGATATAAGTATTTTTTTCTTTGCATTTTCTCCTGCGACTGCTAGTCGCGCCGAAAAACAATTTCTAGCAATTCTGTGCTTTAAAAAACTCTTTGCTGCATACTAAAACTGTTTTTTTGCTGTTAGCACTTTTATAATTCATTTAAATTCTCTTTTGTGCTGTTTAACTGTTGTAGGCTGCACACTAAAATGCGCTAGCCTGATATAAGCACATTTAAAGTGTTTTTGTGAAATTTCATTGTATCTCTGTCTAAAAAGAAAAAAAAACAAAAAAAATATTCTTGTTTCCTGCCTTTTCTAAGCTAGTCTAGTCCACTTTTCAGGTTCTGCTGAATTCAGGACTGTGGTATAAGTTCCTGTGTTGCCCATATCCTTACTTGGATAGGAGGAAGTTTCTCTGTTCACCAGTGAGAGTGAGGAGCTTTGAGCAGCCTATCTGTCCCTGGAGGAGTGTTCACAGCCCAGCAACTTGTAGTTTATTGGCCATTTTGGGCTAATTCCTATCTCTTTCATCTCCCTGCCTTAAAACCCACAGATTACTACAAGCAGCAGAGCGACAAAAGAGTGACTTTCAACTGATAAGTATTTTTTTTCTCTGCATTTTCTCCTGCGACTGCTAGTCTCGCCGAAAAGCGATTTCTAGCAATATTGAGCTTTAAAACACTCTTTGCTGCATACTAAAACTATTTTTTTTTTACTGTTAGCACTTTTGTAAGTCGTTTTTGTGTGCTGTTTAACTGTTGTAGGCTACACACTAAAGTGTGCTAGCCTGATATAAGCATTTAAAGTGTTTTTGTGAAATTTCATTGTATCTCTGTCTGAAAAGAAAAAAAACAAAAAAATATTCTTGTTTCCCGCCTTTTCTAAGCTAGTCTAGTCCAGTTTTCAGGTTCTGCTGAATTCAGGACTGTGGTATAAGTTCCTGTGTTGCCCATATCCTTACTTGGATAGGAGGAAGTTTCTCTGTTCACCAGTGAGAGTGGGGAGCTTTGAGCAGCCTATCTGTCCCTGGAGGAGTGGTCAAAGCCCAGCACTTTTAGTTTATTGGCTGTTTTGGGCTAATTCCTATCTCTTTCATCTACCTGCCTTAAAACCCACATTTGCACAGCGCTGGTTAGCTAGGGTTAAACTATTCCAGGCTCCACAAAGTCTGCTCTTCAATTTTTCCCTTAGAACTAGTCAAACTGTCAAATTAAGCACTCTAAGTTTCCATTTACAGCCCAGCACTTGCTCCAAGCTCTCAGTAAGCATTAATAAATGCCAACACAACACCTCCCTCTTTACTATACAATAGTTCAAGGCTCCCTATTTCGTCCCTACCGGGCAATCAGTAAAACAGTTCAGTTATCCATACAGGCATGTCCAAAGGGCAGTTTCAGGTATACTCTCCAGTTCAGCTGGTGAATCTGGGAATCTTGAGGCAATGTTACAATTGCCTCATGTACACTGACAATCCTCTCCTCCTTCCAACAAACTCAAATGTATGTGAGAGATGCAACTATACAGCCAAACTGGAGGCCAAGCTCTCTCAACCCAAGGCTGGAACAGCCAGTCAGGAGGAGAAGGGAAACACTTGCACCACACTTCCAGTCTCACATAAAACAGTCATACATGCACCAGCAAACAACACACATAAATACTCAAAAACATACTCGGAGGCTCTAAATAAAAATCTACCTAAGCAGCAGAGACCTCCAAAGCAGACATCCAAGCAACCTCCACCCTCAAACAACAACCACGTATCACATACTTCACAAAGTCAGTGTGCCACGCAACCACAGCCCTTAAGGCACAACAACACACCCAATACACTAGTAATAGGTGACTCTGTTGTCAGGCACACTGACATCCCACTCACTAGACTGAACAAGGAGAAGGTTACTGTGAGCTGCCTGTTGGGTGCCAGGATCCGCCAAATAACACAAGCACTCAGGTCACTCCAAAACAAGTACAAATATGACTCTGTCATTGTACATGTTGGTGTGAAGGACCTGAGACGTACCTCCCTGGACTACATGAAAAGAGACATGGAGGAGCTCTTTGATCATGTAGCCCAGGCCGGTATGACCCTGACCCTGAGTAGCATCTTGCCCTCACCAAGAATGATGCCACAGTACGAGGAAAAAATTATCAGTTTTAACAATTGGCTATTAGTGTCATTCAAGGGGATCCAGTGTCTGTCAGCCTGGGACGACATGCTCGACAAGCCACGCTGCTTCACCAGAGATGGCTTGCACCTGTCGCCCTTAGGCTTTTGAATACTGGCCAAGGCTCTTGCCACCCCCATAGTGCCTTTTTTAGGCAAGGCTCAAAAGACAAACCCGCCTCCATAAACAACACAAGAAACCAGAAACTGAGGGTAATGCTACTCAATGCTAGAAGTCTAAACCTCAAAATGCACGTACTCGAGGCACTCTTTAGCATGGAGCAAATCGATATCTGTGCAGTAACAGAAACCTGTTTCAAAGCTCCAGAGAGCACCCCAGCACTACCAGGCTACAACTCATACCATAACTTTCGGCCCTAGAACCCGGACCGAAATACAAAAGGAGGGGGTGTATCCATTTTCATAAAGGATATCCACACCTCCAGGTTAGTAGCACAGCACAAGGCCTTGGAGACCATCCATGTGCAACTAACAGTGGGCAAAGCTGCTTTTCTGATCGTAGCCTGCTACAGATCACCTACTTTGTCTCAGGACCCCCACTCAGCATTCCTGAGAACATTGTAAAATATAAAGGTCCTACCTAACACTATGATATTGGGAGATTTCAACTACCCAAGCATTGACTGGGAGAATTACTCAAGTACAAACTCCTTTGCCCAACGCTTCCTAGAGTTTATAAACTCAAACACCCTGGAACAGCTGGTCACCACGCCCACAAGAGGTGACAACATACTGGACCTGATCATCACCAACATGTGGGATCAGTGCTCCACACCAGAGGTAAACCCCTCACTGGTAAGATCAGATCATAAAGTAATCACACTGGACATCCACATCCCGACCCCACTCCCAGTCAAGGAAACCACTGTGAAAAACTTTACAAAAGCAAACTTTACACTTCTCAAGACCGATGTGGAAAGTTTCAAAGCCGCCTTGCTAAAGGATAATGCTTCCCAAACCACAGAATCCTTTACAAGTGCATTCTATGAGCATCTACAGGGATGCATGGATCGAGCCATCCCAAGTAAAACCAAGACTCACTCCTCCAAAAAGAGGAAGCAAGTCTGGTGGTCCACAGCCATAAATAAGCTATACAACAGAAGGAGGAAACTACTACATGATAGAGCAAAATCCCAAAAAGGAGAGGCATCACTGATCAATATTAGCAAGAAACTACAATCCCTCATAAAATAATCCAAGGCCAGTTTCGAAAGAAAAATTGCCAAGGACTCTAAAGATAACCACAAAGCCTTCTTTAGCTATGTCAAAAATCTAGGTGGCAACTCACAGATATGCTCTGAGCTAGTGCAAAATGGCAAAAAATACACTGAACCAACTGACATTGCCAACATCCTGGCTGACAAGTTCAGTACAAACTTCATCGCCCCCCTCACCCCCAAAAGGGCCCGTGTCCATGCCAGAAGAATGCAGAGCCCCAGACATCACGGATATGCAGGTAAAACAGCCCTCTCCAAAGCTAAGAACACAACATCAATGGGACTGGATGGTGTCCCCAGCTGCGTCTTACACGAGCTCCAAAAGGAACTAAACCCTCACCTAAATTCACTGTTCAGACTCAGCCTTACCACAGGCTATGTACCCAAAGAATGGCGTACAGCAGCAGTCATCCCGCTCCACAAAGGTGGTGCTACAACAGAACCTGGGAACTATCGTCCTATAAGCCTGACTAGCCTGGTCTGCAAAGCTATGGAGCGAATCATCATGGAACTCATAAACAGAGACATTGGGAACCTCCAGACACTGGACCCTACCCACTTTGGCTTTGTTAAAGGCAGATCCTGCCTCCTAAACCTAGTTGACTTCTTTGAAACAGTTACCAAGGCCATAGATGAAGGAAAGGTAGTCCACACAGCCTACCTGGACCTTGCTAAGGCCTTCGACACCATTCCCCACTCTGGCATCATAGACAAGCTCACCAGCTTGAACATTAACCCCTATGTCATGAGATGGGTGGCCAACTGGCTCACAGATAGAACACACATGGTCAGAGTTGCTGGTGCCATGTCCTACTCTAAACCAGTTACAGAAGGGTCTTACAGAGACAGATACCTGGTGTCAGAGCCATGGCCTCAAGCTGAATGCCAAAAAATGCATAGTCATCCCCTTTGGGAAAAACAAAGTGCCCATGAATTACCACATAGGTGGTAATCCACTAAGTACGGAAAATGTAATTAGGGACCTGGGGACCCAGGTAGATAGCAACCTCTCCTTTGATAATCACGTTGCTAAAGTGGTTAGAAATTCCTTCTATGTAGCCCACCTAATCATGAAAGGGTTCACCTCTAGATCAAGAGAGGTCATTGTGTCCCTCTACTCATCACTCATTAGGCCCATAATAGAGTACAATGCCCATTTGGTATGTACCTTACTCGACACCTGCAACAGCTGGAAAGACCATAGAAGTACCTCACCAAGAGGATCATGGGCCTCAGAGATGCCCTATGCAGCTCGACTAAAGAAACTCCAGCTCTACTTGGTTGCTTACTGCCTGCTCAGAGGTGATCTCTGCCTGACGTATAAGGACATGTCCAACCCAGAATTAATGGACATGCTCCACCTCAAGAAAACCAAATCTCTTAGAGCCACACGCTCCAGTGAATTAAACCTCAGCACAACAATAAACCAAACATGCTGGAGGGATAGATTCCTGTCCCAGAGACTTCCCTCGCTCTGGAATAGAATCTCAGTTTGCTGGGCAGAGCCCCTCGCTAACACTCTTCAAGAGGAATCTTGACGAGTGGATGGGAAATCGTAAATTTACCCCTGGGATCACTTCAGTGGCCCTGCTAGACAGAGGCCCAGGAAACTAATTTAAAAGGGAGGCGAAAGCCAACACATTCTGGCTAGTCTTATAAATGCCCTTGGGCAGATAGCCTAGTACCTACCTATGAACCTATAAGATGATTAGATTTGCTATTGTGTTCCAGAGATATGTGATAAAATTACTATCCTAAACTAGATGCTGGATAGCTCTCTCCTAATTTTCTTATGTACGTCATTGCTTTTTGACATCACTGTGGTTATTAGATCTTTGTCTTACTGGACTTAATTTCAGTTCTTCAGCCACTCATCTGTAATAACTATGTTTTTATATATTTTATTTAATGAACCACAAATGTGAATTTTGAAACTATTGTGTGTGTCTTTCTTGCTTGACATTAAGCATGTGGATATAGTTCACTACTTGTTATAGCATTTTTTCTGTACATTGAACACGTTTCACATATTCTTATGATTTTAGATTTTTTAAGATTTGTTCTCGTTTTCATGTTTTATTTCTATCTATATGTGTGTATGCATGTTGCATAAGTTGATCAGCTTTCCTCATTTTACTACATGTTGATCACTGCAACTTTTGGATTATATATAAATGCATTTTTTAACATAAATTGATAACCTTTTCCCATTTGTTCTTGTATTTAAATCACTGTAATTATATTGCATTTCCCTGCATAGATGTGTTATGTTTCTGACTTTTTTGTTTTACTGCATTTATTTATACGTCATTATTTAGTATATGTGTGTATCTTTGACATCTTAGCTGCACAGTTCCTGTTTAAAGACTTTGCTGTTTACTGTGTGAACATTGTAAACATAATTACATTAGTTAGTGATCCCAACAATCATTAGATGTCCTGAGTGAGATCACTGTTGCAGTATTCCAAACGGATGGGTTTTCACCACTGCTGTCTGGCTAGGATGCTAAAGTTTAACCTTCCCTGGACCATACATCTTAAGTATGATCTCATCTCACAAGCATAGGGGTATATAAGAGGACATACGAGCACAGATCCCCAGACTATCTCCCTGTCAGCCTAAACATAGGTCTTGCAACTGTCTAACTGATCCTTGCATAGTCATTGGTACTGTGGCTCCTAGAGAAAAACAGATGTGTCCCATTGGGAAACCTTCCTTTACTTATATAAATTGTTTTGCTATATCTGTGTTAGATGTGAGCTAGGCAGGGTAAGTGTAAGTACAGCAGGCATATTCCCTGCAAAGGTCTCCAACCTCATACTCAATGCCTATACTGCCTTTGCGCAGAGTAAGACTACAAGCCCTGCTCCATCTGCCAATCCTTTATGCCCAAATTTTTGTGGTCTTGTTTGCTTTTGCTCAACACCTTTACAGAGTCCCAGTGTCTTAAGCATTTGGCCCACTCCAAGATGGCACATTCTGCCTCCTCAGGTGTACCTCCATCCCACAAAAAAAACTTAGAGGCCTAGGCCTGACACTCAATCTGCCCAGTCTTATTCTGACGCACCTGCCGAGTTTACAGTATTCGCTGTATGTCCAACTCTTCCTCTGATGCCCTGTACTGTAACTCCGGAGAATGCCTGTATGGTGTTGATGGGGGGGAGCGGTCATAGGACTGAAGAGACCTCTCCTATTGAAAAGGGGAAGCATGGCTCATTACTTTTGCAGGGACCAGTAGGTATCCCCACAGATTTTAGTTATGAAGAGATTTCTGGAATGTTAATTGAGGTACATCAGGAGTCTGAGCTGCCCCACTTGGTTCAAGCAGACATCACATCAAAACAAAGGTGACAAAAAACAAAACATGTTCCTTCTCCCCAATCTGTCTAGAGAGGAGTAGATAGACTTCTCTCAAGGTTTGCTCAAGGCCATTATGGCCCTGAAACCACTACCTTTGTCTTCTGTCCCACCCCCCACCCCTTAAAAATTACTGTTGATTCATCTTCCTCTGAAGAGGAAGATGATGCCTCTGTCTCTGACCATTCTCTGTTTTACTTCTCTCAGACCCATTCTTCTTGTCACGTCTATTCAGATGATGAAGACTCTGTCTCTCCTGACTCCCCATGGGAGAGGCTTCTTTTGGGGAGACTGTTTTAAACATGATGAAACTTTGAGTGAGAATTTAGATAAAATTCAGCTGTCAAGAATAGATACTGCAGTCTCTTGGAAGCAGGCATTTCTGCCCCATCACCTGGCCCTCCAGTCCTGGAGGCCTTTTTGGATGCCTTCCATTCTACCTGTGCAGCTCATGATTCACAGCCCCCTGTTCCCAAAAGGCCAGACACTTTCTACAGAATTCCAGATGAACTTAAATTACTATATAAGAACCTACTGGCAGGCCCATCAACCGTGTCTGTCTCCACAGACAAACCTAAATAGCTCCACAACGCCAATGCCCTCCTTTTAGATAAGACTACGGCTATGTATAGGTGGGGAAAGAAGGTCTTTAGGTTCATAAGTGTGTACTAGGCTAATAATCACAAGGGTGTTTTTAAGCCTAGGCATGCATCTTAAATCTCTTGACAAGTTCTGATACCCTTGGTAAGTGTACGCAGGGCTTGGGAGATGAAACATTTAGAAGCAGGGGCCTGGGAGATGAAGCATTTACAGGCTGCCTGTGTCCATTAGAGACATAGGTGCTAAACTAGGGATGAATTTGCTGTTCTCCATCCAGTTGCCCAAAGTAAACTTGAATTGGGTTAGGGAGGAACACTGCTTCACATGGATGGGGGAGCCTGTTCCAGAGAATGGGGAGTCTCTGTGATACATACCCGTCTCTCCAGCAGGTCCTGTTTATATCACAGGTAATTCTTGTGCTGTTTGTTTTGCAGATATGTAGGAGGCCCATCACAGTAGGGTCTGACAATGTCTTGTATGCCAAGCATAGATCTCCCCTTAAAAGTCTGTAGGAGACAGAATACAGGGATGGGGCCTTGAGGTAGTCTGCACAGGACATGTTACTTGCACCCTGTATTCTTTTAGTGAGGAACCTCTGTGGACTTCCAATTGTTGGAGATGCCTGGTTAGTTACATACCAAATGGACCATTGTACTCTATGTTGGGTCTTATGAATGCTAAATACAGTGGACCAATGACGTCTTTGGACCTAGATATGCCATACCTTTGTTTATAAATTGCATAACGTAGAATGATTTCCTCAGTACTGTAGACATGTGATGGTCATAGGCTAGATTATTGTCTATGTGTGTCCCCAAGTCCCTGACTACTGCGTCAATTCTTTGGGGTGTGTTGTGAATATGATAGTGTCCAGGGGTGTATGACTTCCTGAATGATGCAGTTATGCATTTCTTGTCATTTAGTTTTAGTCCATGGCTCTGGCACCAGTTGTTTGTCTGCATCAGCCCTTCCTGGAGAACATTTGTGTAGATGGTTGATTCAGTGACAGCTTGTAATTTGCAGTCTTCTGCAAATTTAGTCATCTAGAGATCACTGACATTTGTCTTTATCTCAGAGAAGTAAATGCCAAAAAGAAATCGTCCCAGGACTAATCCGTGAAGAACTCCACTTGTGACTGGCCTCTTTGTTAAGGTGCTAACTTCCTTTGTCCTGTCTGTGAGCCAGCTGGCTATCCAGGTGACATAAGGGTTTGTACCTAACCTCTTAAGTTTGTCAACAGTGCCCGAGTAGGGGATTGTGCCACATGCTTTGGCCAGGTCAAGGTAGACAGTGTGAATCCTAGCTTTCAGCGCTGTTAACTACCAGAACCAGATGACCATACACCTGTTGTCCTTCCTTAGCAATTTAACAAGGTAGTGGTGGATTCACAGGGCTCAGTGTCTAAACAGCAAATTCTGTCTCTAGTTAATCAGGCAACTCTGGTGGCCAGACACTGTATAAATGTTATGATGCTGTAGAGGCCTCTTGTAGAGCAGCTGCTACTGGTACAGTCATCCGCAGGTATACATGGCTGCACAACCAACCTATGCCAAAGGATTTCAAAATCAAGCTCATTGATTCACCCTTGGACAAGATTCTTTGGTTCAGTCCACAGGCAGCCATCTTATTTAAAGCCTTACAAGAACAAGGCAAAACTATGAAAGACTGCAGACCGATTCTGCTTACCTCTTTTCTTAGATACCAGAGGAACTACCCTGCTAAGCCTACTCCTTTCATTAAATGGAAATCCATACCACTTAAGAAACACAGGAAGAAATTTCCAAAGAAATTTCAGAGGGACTCCAAATCTAGAAGGCCTCCCTTCTCATAGAAGTCACTGTGACCAGCTTCCAAGTCACAACCCCCAGTCCTTTTCTGTCATTCTCCAAAAGACTCCCTCAGTCCATTTCAGATTGGGAAAATATTGCCACAGACAAGTGGGTGCTTTCTATCGTATGAAAGGTTTATGCCATGTCTTGGAAGGGACTGTCTCCCTTAAACTGTATCCCTCCTACTTCTCCCCACAACCAACTGCAGTTTATTCTGCGTATCCTTCAGGAACTACTGACCCAAGGCATAATAGAAACGGTGCCTGCCTAATTGTAGGAAGGAGTTTTTACCCCAGCTATTCCTAGTTCCAAGAAAAGATAAACAATGGAGGTACACGCAGGATCTCTCCTTGCTAAACATTTCCTAAACGTGCCAACTTTCTAAGTGATCTTCCTCCAGACTCTCTTGCCTCTTATTTTTCCACAGGCGCAGCTATGCTCTCTGGATCTAAAGGATGCCTATCTACATATTCCCTCCCCCCCACTCCTCCTGCAGCAAATTCCTCAGATTCTGTTCTGGCTCATCTCACTTTCAGTTTATTGCTTTGCTTTTTGGACTTTTCACAGCACCAGGAATATCCACAAAGTGTCTAGCACCAGTAATAACCTTCTACTGAACTCGGAGAATTCAGATTTTCCCTTGCTTAGATGATCTGCTGATCCAGGCTGCCTCACCACAGACCTTACTGCAGCACTTCCAATTCACCTTCAACCTACTCTTCCAGTTGGAGTTCACCATCAGCTACAAAAACCCCTCTCCTCAGCCCACCCAAGACCTAGTGTTCTCAGAGCCCAATCCACAGCCCATGAAGATGTAGGTCTACCTGCCTCATAAAAAGGTATGAAGGCTTACAGTCAGAGAACTTCTAACAGCCCCGGATTTCATGGCAGCAACCATCCCAATGCTTTCTCTACCCAGGTTGCATATTAGGAAAATTCATTGGTACTTGAAAGCAGTATGGTCCTAACACTCTTATCCTCTAGGCACAGAGATCCCCCTCATACCATGTCTCAAAAAAGAGATCTCATGGTGGGTAGCCCATGTGAATCTCAATCCAATGCTTCCATTCAAACCATAGACTCCAACTCGAAAAGTATACCATCAACCTGCCTACTTTCTTTCCCAACCCATAGGACAGGGGAAAGACTCCTGTACTCCCTAAATGTGAGATGTGCACAGTCAGCTGAGATTTTATTTGGATAAAACTAAAACTATTGGTAAGAAAGAACTGTATGTCTCATTCGTGGAGTCCAAACTGGGACAGCTAGTATCTAGACAAACCATTGCAATTTGGATTTCTAAGTCTATCTCCTTTTGTTACTCCCACGATGGCAAATCCTTACCCACCTGCACTTGAGCTCCGTCTAACAGGGCAGTGGCATCCTGTGGGCCTTCTACAAATGGGGTTGATGCCAGGACAGTTCTAGCAGCTGCCACATGGTCTGCTATACACACTAAATACTACAGAATTGATGTATTTTCAAGATGCAGAGTGGCCTTCGCTAGGTCAGTTCTCTCTGGACTCCTGGATAGTTATTCTTTCTATTAACCATCCTCTTTTCCATTCCTTTGTTTTGGGAATAACCCATCTGTTTGGAATACTGCAACAGTAATCTCAGGCAGGACATAGTGCAGTTGTGTAAGAACTTAACAACAGTAGTTGTCTTACTGGTTACTTGCAGTATTTCTTCCCCTGCTGGATACCATCTCTTTCTCTCTTACTGCACTGTCTGCAGGACTCTAGAACTGTGAGGGTTCCTGTCTGATTGGCCCCTCCTAGCTGACCAGTCTCTCTCAGATCTTATGGTAGCTGGCTTGGAGATAGTCTGAGGATCTACACTCATACACCCACCTATATACCCCTGCTCTTGTGAGCTAAGGTCATACGTCGGATGTATGATCCAGGGAAGATTAACCTTTTGTGCCCCAGCCAGATGTCAGTGGTGAGAACGCATCTGTTTGGAATAGTGCAACAGTGATCAGTAGGACATCTACTGTTATGGGAAGTTCTTACACAACTGTTCTTTCTTTTATTACCTTTATAAATTTTTTTAATTCATCTTGTAGGCTCATAGATGCTTATGAGGTTATTGATCTATGAGTATAATTAAGTCTAGCCTTACATTTTGTGTTCGAGTAACCCAGAGGAGGCAATTCAAGGTTACGTTAGGACAGTACTTGTTGCCCTTTCCTTAATGGTCGTGGGTCCTGTCATACACCCAGTCCTTTCTGTACCCAGTATTGTCAGATGTTCCCCAGGGTGCCATTCTTGGACCGTTACTATCTGCCATTAATGTTGATGACCTGATCATTTCCCGTAAAGAGGTGCATCATTTTACTTTACTCAAGTAATGTTATCTGGGGATCTGGCAGCTCTCCTGAGACCACCTGTAAATCACTTGACACTACCCTGGCTTAGTTGTGTCATGCCTGTAAAATCATTTGACTAAGAATCAGTCTCAACAAAACTAATGTATTGGTCTTTGGAACCCTTAAATGTGTCTGATCATACCATGACATCTTTAACCTTGCAGGTCCGGATGGTGGCCCTCTGAAAACTGTAAAAGCCTTAAAATATGTTGGGGTCAAGTGTGACGCATCACTTAACTTTCCACTCTTAGCCATATCATGAGAAATAAAATGATCTCATTGATGTACAAATGATACAATGTTAAAAGCTTGTTACTAAGGAAAGACAAGGTTGCTATTGGTAAAGAAGGGTGTATACCCATCCTTGAATAGTTAATTCCCAAAAGTATACAAAATCTTCAAACATTGCAAAATCATATCTACTATTTTTTTTGTTGGAAGATTCACCATTTCCAAACAGTCTAGCAGACCGGATTGCTTCAGATTTCCCAAAGAGTTGCGCTTTGCATTAGTAAACTTTTTTACAAGGTCCTTTGCATGGACCAGCTTGAGGCCCTGCACTGACATGTTTATAACCATTAATATTCTAGACCTCTCTGCTCGTCTGACTCCTCCATTTTGCCACTTGTTATCCCATGTTGTTTACATGTCTGTGCTGACTAGTTTCTGTCACCTAGGCATCCCTTTGCAGAGCTTAGTCCATAGCACCCTCTCCAGCTTCCTACTTTTGTCGCCTTCGCCAGTCAGCTTAAAGAATACCTACACCGTCACTATGACACTATTTTTTAAGTAAATCTGTTTAACTCATCTGGCTCTTTTGGCTTAATTTCCTGCAGGACAGCATTTCTGAGAGCATATTTTTTGTGAGCAATAGAAAATTCTACCTTATTTGTGCCATGTTTCTGTCTTACTCTGCTTTATACATTACTGTGTAGTCTAACAACATTTGTATTTGTTGTTTTCATCAGTTATGAAGTTTAGTTCATTTTTTTACTGTAGTTAGGTTGTAACTGAAATGGGAGCCAGTGATCTAGTTCACCTACCTAAAATAAATAAATACATAAGGACCAGCGGTCATCTTGGAATCCACTTCCCATAATAACACTGGTGTACTTTTTATTATCTGCAAAACTGTCTAATCTGGACTTAACAGTATTACTGTAAGGGATTTTATCTCTAAAGGAAGTTTATTCCACAATCAAAGAAGCCTGGGAGTAAAAAAAACATGCCCTACCTAGTTGGTATATTGAAATGTGCTGTTAACATAGTTTCACTATTTCATTTAGTCTCAAATGTTTGTTTGTGTCTTTCGGCTTTTCCCAGTTAGGGGTCGCCACAGCAGAACTCCGGTCCGCTAATGATTGGCAGTAGAGTTTTGTGCTGGCTTGCCGGGCCCTAACGCACAACCTTCAGCGAAGGAATGCCCGTTCATTTAGTCTCAAATAAATGTACTAAAACAGTGTAAAAGAATTCTGCAAACATTTTCACGATAGTGGTGTCATGGCTCTGCAGCAGTAATTTTAACAGGGTGTAATTAAACTGATTTCAGTCTGTAAGGAAAAAACGTAGAAAACAGTGTATTGGTGAAAAAAAAAATTGGCATGTTCGATAAGCAGACACCAGTCAGAGATTCAGGTTGATGGAATTAGTAAGCTGAGCCATGTTTAACTGAGCTGTAGCATTTTAAAGATAAAATAAAAATAAGCTGAGACAGTTTAACAGATCAGGAATGTTACTGTTTTTGGATGCTGTCTGACACCAAAGTCCTCTGCATATGCTGAAGTGGCAGTATTCATGTGTGACACCTTATCAGCCTACAGCAAACTCAACAGTCGTGTGGTTTTCTTAAAACTGAAAGCTGGAATAACTAAGGCACTCCTTTTAATGCAACAGAGATTGCATTGACACTATTATCAAGCTACAGTGAACTCAGCACTCTGTGGTGCTATGAATGAACAAGACGAAGGATGAATGAATGAAGATACTGCAGTTGATGACGTGGAAAGATCAGATCTTTTAGCTAATTTTTTTTTATTTTTATAAAGTTAGGAAACAAAAGTACATACTGCTACTGTGGAACTAAACAATTTTGCACTGTATAGTTCATGGAGTACTTTTTCAAGGTAAACCACTTAATTTGGGATGTCTTTAATACAAATAGTAAAAGAAATAAGCCAGTATAAATGCAAAAGAAATTCAAAGTTCATTTTTGAACCAGTCTGGTATGAAATGCAATAATAAACCTCTCACTCAAACCTGGAAAAAAAGCACATAAATTTAAACTGTTTAGGTATTTTACTTCCTGTACCATCAGAACGTTGTTCAAATCACCACCGCACTGTAGGTTTAACAACTTGAACAGTCCAAAAAAAGTAAACCTGAGCTGTTTCTTGCAACTATATACATGCTTCTCCAGTGCATTGTCCAGTTTATACTTATTAATGCTATGAATGTGTTCTGTAGTACACTGTCTAAAACGTGCCAACAGAATAGGATCCACAGATACATCTCAAGGCAACCTGTTCAGTGCTGCATTTAATAGAACTATATAAAACTTGCCAGGTGCAGAATGTGTATAAAAAATGCCCTTATTCATGAACTAATACACTAGTGATAAAAGTACATAACTAAACTCCTAGAGTAACATATTTAATTTTCGCTGCTGAAATATGTTCCCTAAACCATTTTTCTTAAATACTAACCGCGGTGTAATAGGAACAACTTTGCTTTCCTTTTGTTTAATAAAGTTGGTAAAAATCCAGAATAATTTCTTGTACATTGATTCCACATTGTCACTGCATTTGTTTTCATTTATGTATGCACTTTTTGTTGAGCATTTGTTTCAGAATGTTCTATACCGTTCAGTGGATTCTTAATGTATGTGTAGTGCTCACTAGTGCTTGCAGTTTGTGTAGCAGCTGTGGTGTCATACTTAGAAAAGCAAAACACAGACAACCACATTCTGGTTTACTGCATAAAACATTCATGAAAGGAGAGAGGGAGACAAAAAGATAGTGTTGAGGGGATGACTGTGTACGCAGGGTGAGGGGATGACTGTGTACGCAGGGTGAAAAGTGATCGGTTTCTCACTTTAATTTTTCAAAGGAGATTAAATGAGATTGAGTATGAGCATTGCCAAGAAAATGAGGGAAAGAGGGGCTGTATTATGAGGAAGAACTCTGCTTGGTATATACTGATTGGATGAGAGAAAAGAGAATGGCACATGTAGATATGCTGAAATGTCACGAGGCAAAGTGGAGGATGGTGTGCAGGAGGAATGACAAAATGAAGGTGCACTGAGGGGAACACAGGTAGCATTAGGAAGAGACAATGATCAGAACTGATTTTCATTTAATTTGTTTAGTAGGGGATTGTGAAATGCGGTGGTGGTGCTGCGGTAGCATTGTCGCCTCACAGTTAGACATGGCACGTTCGATTCTCAGTTAGAGCGTCTTCTGTGTGTCAACATGCATAAATGGGTGTTCCTTCGCTGAAGGTTGTGCGTTAGGCCTGGCAAGCCAGCACGTAAAACTGTACTGCCAATCATTAGCGGACCGGAGTTCCGCTGTGGCGACCCCTAACCGGGAAAAGCCAAAAGACAGTTTTAGTAGGGGATTGTGAAATGTAGGGCATAATAGGAAGATCTGTTTACTTGCAACAGATGGAAGGAGGCTGGGGAAGGGTAAAACAGAGTCAAAAGGTTAAGTGCAGCACTTCTGCAGATATGAAGGGGTCTAAATAGACCAAGGAACAAATAGACTTGATAAGATCACTGTGGAAAAAATGAATCTGCTCAGAGAGAGTGAAATGCATATGCAAGCCAGTTGACTAAGGTACGTGTATCAGCTGCACAAACCTATCCTCCTTTTCTTGTGTGATAGTTTAGGATACGAGTATAATTAAGTTTGAATTAAGAAAGCACTTGTGTAGAAGTAAAGCTATTAACATGGAGGATAGAGGGTTGGGGTACTGAAAAACTTTCCCCTACATGAACTATATAAAGAAAATTTGTACTTTTTGAGTGTTACAGTACTCAGGAATTCCATTGATGTCCTTCCTTAGATCACTGTTGCAGTATTCCAGTACTGCTGAGTTAACTTTTCACTTGTGACAGTAGAAATGAAAAAGGAGCATCATACCTGGTAAGGGGGGAGGTGATGTTTTTTTACATAATCTTAAATTTACATTGATGCCGTAACAGGTTACTGTGAAATGACCGTTGTGAATGGAACAGAAATTACTTTGAGTGCTTCAGCATTAAAGTTCCTTTTAAGAGAGTGTGGAGGAGAGGAATGGCACCATTTAAATGTCAGACAAGTTATCATCACAGAGAAACATGGTTCCCTATCGAAATGTCAACACTCAAAATGCCGACTGCCGACAAGCCGGAAAAAAAAAAAGACTGAAAATACAGAAGAGCAAATTTTGAAAACCATTCTTCTTTAAACTTCTTTTTGCAGGAGGGGCAAATCCCTCCTGCACCACCATGTGGAGGGCAAGCCCCTCGTACCCTCCAAACTATATATATATGTGTGTGTGTGTGTGTGTGTGTATGTACATATATATTAATATATATTATATATAATCTGTATGTGCATGTGTGTGTGTTTGTGTGTGTGTGTGTATATATAAATGTGTCCACCCAGTGGATATAAAAAGTTGACACACCCCTGTTAAAATGCCAGGTTTTTTGTGATATAAAAAAATGAGCCCACAATAAATCATTTCAAAACTTTTCCCACCTTTAATGCGACCTATAACCTGTACAATTCAATTGAAAAACAAACTAATCTGTTAAGGGAAAAATATAAAAAATAAAAAACATACAATAAGCTGGTTGCATAAGTGTGCACACCCTTAAACTAATACTTTGAAGCAACATCTGCATACCCTAACTTTTATAATTTAATGAAACCTAATTCCACAACCTCAACTCTAATCCTAATGTCACTGATTTCTATGAATGTTATAGAAAGGCATTTCACAAACTGGCCTTTCATTTATAACAATCAGCCAAGCAAATTTTGACCAAAATGCTCTCAGTGAAATAACTTTTGAAAACATTGCCTTGTGTCAATTGTCCTACAGCCAAGATTCTATCATTGTAATTTGTTTGAATTCCGATTGGTTGACCTGACAGCTAGAGCTCTTTACATTGTGAAGTATTGGGCATTCCTTTCTGTCTGAAGTGTCATCAACAGTCCTTATAAAGCTGTCATTCAAGTTCAGTATGTCCCACAGGATCATAAATCATAAAAAATCCTAACGTCAAAGTAAATTTTACTGTCTCTGATTTATACAAGAGCGAACCAAGCAATATTATGTTTCTTTGAACTCAATGTGCATGCAATACATAGACTACATTTAACATGACGATGTTTGTTTGTTTGTGTCTTTCGGCATTTTCCCGGATAGGGGTCGCCACAGCGGAACTACGGTCCGCTAATGATTGGCAGTAGATTTTTACGTATTGGCTTGCCGGGCCTAACGCACAACCTTCAACGAAGGAACGCCCATTCACGCATGTCGCTACACAGAAGACGCTCTAACTGAGAATCGAACGGGCAACGTCTAACTGTGAGGCGACAACGCTACTGCACCACCACCACTGCTTGCATTGTAGATGAGGTTAATAGAGATGGTGTATGTGCATTTAGTGTTCCCTGCAAGAGCTTTCTGTGGGTGTTATGGATATCAGTTGTGCAAGTGTAATTGTCTTCAAGAAATTTTGTCCACATTCAGTGTTTTATACCCTGTTATTAATTGTGCACATATTTATGTAAGAGTCTTAAAAGCTATCACAACTGTGGCAAAAAGAAAAAAAAAAGCATGTATTTCATACTATTCATGTAAAGCACAATAACCTCAGCCTGTACAGTAAAAACGCAAACTAGCTACTAGTTTTTGTTGAGACTGAGCTCCACTTTTTATGTGATTCAAGACTCCACTGACCAAAATAAGTTAAAAGGTTATAAAGCTCTGTACACCAAGTAACACTATAGGAGAGATGCTGAAGTGTATTACTCCTTGGGACTGATTTACAACTTCACTGTGAGGTATATAGTTTGATTAAATTAAGATCATCCCAGCAGTGTCAAAGGTGAATTTATTCCATTAAAAATATGTTTTACATTACACCTCATTTTAGGGAAAAGTCTGTTGTACTCCAAAGAGATTTACCACCGAGAATTAAAAAAAAAAAGCAGAGTAATATATATATAACATGCTGTGGAAAAGATTTGTAAAATGCCCACTCCTGAGCATTGCACCAGTAGCAGATCCATAGTTCAATGTTTTTAATGGTATGCCCTAAAAACTCCTTTTAGCCATTCCTTGCAGAAGGCAAAAGATAACAAAGCTTCTGTGTAATTTTACAACAAGTGTACATCGCATAACAATAGGACGTTTAAAACTAGCACAGACTTAAATTAAACAAATAATAAAACAGTAATATACAAATGCAGTGTTATGCAATGTTCTGAAGGGTTGAAAAAAAGCATACTTAAAGACAGTTGGACCATTGACAAGTTACAATAACGAATAGTACAGTAATATACAGTGTACCTGAATGCAATTTAAGAGCATCAGAAGGCCACAAAATATCCTGTTAGGCAAAATGGAGTTACGTTACAAAAAAAGTGCTATGGAGAAGTTGAAAGAAGAGACATAATCAAGCACAAATTAGCATGAATTCAAAAAATGTATAGAAATGTCCTTACAAGGAATAGGCTTAATTTGGGGGAATTGGCTACAGTTATTGCATTTTAAGTATGTGTTCTGCCTACTTTTATCTTGTAAAAAAAGAGCGGTTTTAATTTTGGGGAGGGGGCTACACTCCTTTTCTTTTCTCTCCACCTATACCTTCATAGTTGTCTTTCTCATTTTGTGTCTTTGTCAGAAAGGATGCAGTAAAATCCATGAATGCCATGAGCTGCACAGCCTGGATTTATTTTGAAGCCATTTCCTCTCATTCTGGAAGACTCCATTTACCCTTATTCATTTGTTTCTTCTCTTACCTAGGTTGCCTAGCAGAAACCTGTATCACTTCTGTTTAAAATTCCTTGGAGCACGTTGCTTGCTAACTTGCATTTTTGAGCAGCTGTTTAACAGTTTAGGAAACAGACATTTTAACAGCCTAATACATGCATTTATTACAGTTAAGAATTTTGAAAAAAAATTTCCATTGACAGATTCAACCAGTGATCTAGATAATCAAAATACATTTTGCTATAACCTTAGAGATGACTTGGAATTGTAGAAGTGATCTTTCTGTGTTATGATCTGAATTGTGCAATATTTAGGATTGTGCCTCCCAGGCAGTAGGACAGCTAAGCGACTTTTTCTCTTCAAACATTTCTGACTCTTCCCAGAGACCACCCTGCCCCTGGAATATATAGAAGGCTGTACTGGTTTTCCGCTTGTTTCCAACATTGCTTCCTAACTAGAACTCAACAGTAGACCCTAGCATCTACTTAATCTTTCTTTTATTCTGAAGTTCTTCAAAGCTGTTTTTCCTTTTTGGTTGGATTTTCTGTCAGCTGTAAAATCTGACCTCATAAACTATGTACCTGTATAGCAGATAAATCATAGCCGCTGTCTTTTTTCTGCATAGTTTATAGTATGCCATTAATTTCTGTAAAATTTGTAGTCATTTATCAGCACTGTCAAAAGGAATTTGCAGAAGGTTGCATAAGCCTTCTTAACAGGAAATTGCAGTTCATTCCAACTTAAAAGGAAGACCGCAAAGAGCAGTACACCAAAAAAGAACTCTGTGGAGAGTATTGGTGGCACAAAGTGAAAGAAAGAAGTAGATGCTTCAGAGACGTCTGATTTTGTTTTGAGCACTGGACCCTAGTATCAGCTCTTTCTGGCTGTCAGTGATTAGAATTGATGCCCCCTGCCAAAATTTGGTAACTTGTCCTCCAAAACCTTCATGAGAAATCTCTTTTGAGATGGAGTTTGGTCACCCCTGGACACTGCACTGCTTTGTGATTTCATCTTTCAGTTATTCAGCCTTCCACTGTTCAAGCATTGCATCTGATATTCACTTTAATATGTGGCCCCTTATGGCTGCCCTGATTTAAAGTGCTGTGAAAGTGGTTGTAATTATTTGTGACCAGCTTTGACAATATCCATTGCAAAGTGATATTGAGGCTTCCCAACTAAATCTTTGTTAATAGTTTACTAGAACTCCATTACCTAAGGCTTTTAGTTTTAGGGTCCCTTTGCTAAGGAGAAGCCCATCATATAAGAAGTAAGAATAGCACTAAGGAAAAGGAAGTCAGGGAAAGCAGCAGGCTGAGATGAGGTCACAGCAGATATGATAGAGATGCTGGGTGAGATGGGGAGAAATGGCTCCTGATGGTACTCCTAGCAGTGTGGATAGAAAGGTGGATCACAGATTACTGCAGAATAAGCATACTAGTGCCAGTGTTCAAGATCAAAGGGGATATTCACAATGTGATAGTACAGAAGTAGTAAACTCTTGTCCCATTGCAAGAAAGTTCTTTAAAGGGTGATTGATAAATGAATATACAGAGTGGTTGAAATTAAGATGGGAGATGAACAGTTCCTGATTCAGATCAGGATGCAGCACAACTGACCCGATGTTTGCAGTGAGGCAGATAGTTGAGAAGAAGCTAGAGATGAGGAAAGAGTCTAGCTTGGGCATTCCTAGACTGATTTGGGCAGCCCTGTGGTAGTTTGAAGTCCCAGAAACATTCATAGAATTAGTGAGGGCTATGTACAAGGATCCAATGACTAGTGTACCAACAGTGTTTGGTCTCACAGAGGGGTTCCCAGTGGGAGTGAGTGTGCATCAGGGTTCAGCAGCTCTGAGCCCATTGCTGTTCGTACGGGTGACAGACTACATTAGCAAACAGGTTGAAGGGGACAGATCAACAAAGTTGCTGTATGCAGGCAATGTGACATTATAGACAGACTCTAAGCACAAACTTCAGCAAACGATAAGGGGAATGGAATGCAAAACTGAAGGCACATGGGATGAAACTAAGTACAGATAAGGCAGTTGTAATGGCAGCAAATGGTGGAGTTCAGAAGAAGCTGGAAATTGAGATAGAAAGGAAAATAATGGAGCAGTTTAACAGCTTCAAGTATCGAGGGGTGGTTGAGGAGGAGGGAAGACTGAATGAGGAGGTCAAAGCTAGAATTGAAGGGGCTGTAGACAGCTGGCACAGTGTGTCAAGTGTGTTATGTGACAGAAGAATGCCAAAAAAGCTGAAAAGTAAGGTATACCAAACAGTGGTGTGATCAGTAAGTACTACTGTATGGCAAAGAAATGTGGGCGGTAATGGCAGAGCAGTGGGGAAGTTTGAGGTGATGGAGATGTAGTGCCTGAGATGGGTGGTAGAATGCACACTGTAGGACAAATGAAGAAATGAGGGCACAAGGGCAGAAGCAATAGTTGCTCCAGTTGCAGAAAAAGTCAAAGTGAACAGACTGCGGTGGTTCGAGCACATGTGCAGAAAAGCAGAAGATGATCTGGGGAAAAAGATTTGGGACAGACTGGAAGAAGGCAAGGGGAAACAAGGGTATCCAGCAAAAGAGGTGGATGGATTGTGTGGAAGAAGACCTGTGACAGTCAGGTATGAGTGTCGAAGGCAGGAGAGTGGTATTGAATAGAGAGAGAGAGAGATGACAACAGTTGCCACGACACCCTGCCCCATGTAGAAGATTGGAGAAAGAGGGTGGATGATGATGATGCTGCTGGTGGTGATGATTCTAAGGCAAGCATTCTCTCAATACCACCACCCCAAACAAGGTGTCCTACTAAACGCTGGACTACACTGAATCGGCTTCTTTAGTGCAGATAGACCAGGCACTTAAGTCTCGTGTTAGGCCCCCCCCCCAGATCACTGCCTAGGTGCTAAACATTAGGTTGGCTGGCGTCATTCTAGACCATTACTTTTTGCCTTTGTACTGGCTTACCAAGCAGTTCCTCATATTCAGTTTTGAAGAGCTTCTTACCTCCATGGTATCAGACTTCCTGACTGACATGTTGCCCATTCTCTATTTGAATATGCTAATATAGACATGCCCATCCATTTTTTGAATTTGCTGGCTCAATGGCAATAAAGTTATTTTCTTGGAGAAACACTTGATGGCTATTGCTAGTGCTTACAGGATTTCAAAGCTGCAGGTTCTCATCTTTAGAGGAACCTTGTTTGATTCATTCCCAAGCATCAGATGTTCTTCAGGACATATTTCCTCCTGAAAATAGTCAGAATTATCACAAACCCTGTCGTCATATTGCTGTTTTCATTTTGAGGGTAGTAGTCTAAATAGATTGTTAATATTGTCTTCTTTTGTCATTAGGAGGCTCACAGCCTTTTTGAAAATGTTACAGGTAAAGGTCAGTCCACCAAAATGTTGCTGTTTCTGATGTTGCCTTCAAAAATGTATCTATGCAGACATCTGTGCCATTTCCAGTTGGTCATCTGTTCACACCTTCACTTTGCATTATTTGTTGAGTAGCAGCAACAGTTGAGCTTTCTTTGGAACCTGTTCTTTAGGACTCAACCTTCTGAGCCTTTCCTGTCAGCTGTTATTTGTCTTCTTAAACCTTGGTAGTTGAGTTTCTCTCTAGTCATAGGCAAACAAAGGAAAGTTCTGGATGTTAAGTATGACACAGTTTGATCTATGAAGGACCTTCCACAGAAGGTTCAATGGCTGTTAAGAGGTCCCTAAAAGTCAAGCAAGCAAGAATCAGTTGTAAATAGCCTGGGTGTCAGGCCTTCATGTTTTTTTTTCTTGTTTCATAAGAAGCACGTTCACTTAGGAGTTGAGGCCAACCTCAACCCATAGGCTTGGGGGTTAGAAGTGCTGTCCACATGTGGCACACAGTCACAGTATGTAGGGCATGCAGGCTCCCAAGTGTAGAAGTTTCATAGAAAAAAAACTTTCTCATAAACCCACCCAAGAGAGTCTTTTTGTAGATAAACTTTTAGTGTAAGAAGCATCACTCAAGCTTCACAGAGAAATGTGTGTAGAAGCATATTCTTGCTTCCTACATACATGATGTCTGCATCTCTGGTAGTGGGTATAATTAATGCAGCAAAAAAAGCATTCTGTCTGTAGTCTGATGGCTTCATGAATGTGTGACCTGGCTTTTATTTCCTTAATAAATATGGTGATGAGCAATGGTCAGGCTCTCCCAAGGCACAGAATCAGTAGGGCAGGTGACTAAAAAAGACAAAACATTAAATTGCTAGAATGTGAACATTAATGTATGTAAGTAAGAGATGCCCAGAGATCATAAAGTAGGGTAACCTACATAGAGGTGTTCATGACAACATCTGCAAATAGCCTACATATCCATCTTAGTAACTCCGCATGTTTGACTCCTTAACAGTGGGTGCTGAATTATCTTGACACCAGTTACAAGTGCCAAAACAATGAGTGCTGAGATTACCAAGATGTTCTTCGTGTTTCACTGTTGCAGTCATTACATTTGGGTAATCTGCTGGCAGGTTGCCCTCAGTCGGCTTGAATTCCAAAGTCTTGAGTCCTGCGTCAGTTGCTGTCTTCTCTTCCATGACGTCAGGTCGTCAGGGGTATAAAACATGCAGCCGACACCATTTTCTTTAGTCTTTCTTGCTGCGCAGTGCCCGAAGCAGAAGCATTTTGCAAGTGCTAGTCGGCCGACTACTGAAATATTCGAGTTTGAGTTTCAGAACCGAAGTCTTCACTAAAGCTAAGTACCCCATTGGGGAAACTTTTTTCTTGCTCCTTACCAATGTCAGAAAAAGTTAATAATTGTATTACTTGTGGGAAGCAAATACCTCATAAGGATTTCCATTTATACTGTATTCCTTGCCTAGGCCCTGATCACAACGTGCCTGGCTGTCGGTTTTGTGCTAGATTTAACCAGCGCACTATTAAGCGTCTGTATATTTTTGCATCAAAGTATTTTGGAAACAGATTTAACTACCCAGAAATGTTGTCGGATAGCAATCCGACTACCGGAGTACATAAAAACGCAAAGAAAAGGACAGAGAAAGGCAGTAGAGATCCAAAACTGACGACAAAGCTTCTCCTAAGCCAGTCGCTGGCTTTCCCAGCCCCTGATACCTGCTACCTTCGAGTTGCAGGCCTCTACCGACACCCATGTGGAGTCCGGCATGCCGCAAGATACTCAAGGTATTGGACCGACGAATGTGTTTCCCTCGAATGGGTCCGGAGCCGCTGAGCAGGCTTCTGAGGGTGTATTCAGACCTCAACATTTGTATATCAAACCATCGACAGCTGCAAAACCAAAGATTAAAAGCAACTTCTAAAACTAAAAAAGACGCATGAGCCACGTGCACAGGCCTCTATGACTTAAAAACAGATGATCAAAATGGCTGAAGACTTCATTACCTTGATCAGGGGTACCCATCCCCCTCCAGATAAGAGGCCTAGGCAAGACACTGATTATGAATCTTCAGATCAGGTTTCTATTTCTTCTGATTCCTCTTCTGATCAGGAATTATCTATTCCTCCCTATGAGGATTCTGATGCAGAGAAGTCTATACCATCTGCATCTCCTCCTGAGGATTATTCATTTGGAGAAACCTTGCATACTTTGAGGGTGCATTTTCACTGGGAGAATCAAGACTTCTCAGAATCAAAAAAGAGGCTCAGGGATTTCCTTCTTCTCCCTCAGCACAGGCCTTTAGCCATTCCCCGTTTTAGACATTGTGGATGATGTGTTTTTGGAGTCAAGCTTGACCCCTGACTCCTTACCTCCGGCTCCCAGTAAGCCTGACAGATATTACAGGGTCCCTGACTCACATAATTTTTTATTTAGAAACCCTGCTGCTGATCCTGTAACTATTTCACAGGGTCCAAAGGGAGTTAAGGCTTCAACAGCAAAAAATCCTGTCCCCTCTGACAGAGATTCAAGGGCACTGGACAGATGGGGAAAAAAGGTTTATACATCTGCAACCTTGGCAATCAGGGCCTTAAACTGTCAATTTCATATGCTTAAGTACCAACAACATGTTATGGGATTGCTGAAACAGAAAATTATGTTGATTTCAGAATGTGCAGAAAATAAAGAATTGCAGGAATTATTGCATGCAGCTGAACAGGTTGGAAAGCATACTTTGCAATGTGGTTTTGATTCCTTAGAGGCCTCCTGCAGGGCCGCAGTTACTGGATCTGTGATTAGGAGGCATGCCTGGTTAAAGGAACATAATTTGCCTGATCATGTTAAAGCTAAATTGTTAGATGTTCCTTTACAGCATGATTCAGTTTGGTATTAAGGCAGAAGAGGTTTTAAAGAAAATAGAAGACAAAGCTAAGTCTATGCAAACTGTTAAAGACTTCTTACAAGTGCAGCCACCTAGATTCAGTAGACACTGGCCTACAAAAATTTGGTCCATTCCTGTGTCAGACAGAGCTCAAAGGGGCAAATCCAGACACCCTAAAGGTTCCAGATACCAGGCGCAAGATTCATACAGGTCAAAGCAGTGGGGCGCTTCTACCTCCAAATATGAAGGAGATAAAGCGCAAACCTACAGAAAACAATCTCAATGACTTCCCTCTGCCTACTCCAAGCACTTATATTTTGGCAGCACCCATAGGGGGGAATTTAGCACTTTTTGCTCAAAATTGGCAGTTAATAACCCAGGACAAGTGGGTACTAAACATAGTATCACAGGTGTACAGATTCCATTTCCACACTCTGCCAATGGCAAATGGTTGGCCAAATCTGCCACAAAATCAATGGGCAGAGGCACAGAAACAGGTTACGTCCCTCATGGATATGGGGGCCATTCAGCCAGCACCAGAACAGGAAAAAGGACAAGGTTTTTACTCGACTGTTCTTGGTACCTAGAAAGGACAAGGCCTGGCGGCCAATACTGGATTTATCGATTTTGAACACATACCTGGACATTCCAAAATTCAAGATGCTGACTTTGCAGCAGCTTCTGCCCATGCTGGGCAAGAATGCTTGGCTGGTGACATTAGACATAAAAGAGGCATACCTGCATGTCACAATAAGACAGTCGTGCAGAAGATACCTCAGATTCAAGGCTGGCTTAATGCATTACCAATTCTTTGCACTGCCCTTTGGCTTATCTACTGCACCCAGGGTCCTTACAAAGTGCCTGGCACCAGTAATTGCATTTTGCAGACAAAGAAGTATACAAATATATCCTTACTTAGACTGTCTCATTCAAGCAGAGAACAAGGACATTCTTCTTCGACACCTGGCGTTTGTGAAAATGCTTCTAACATGCCTAGGGTACACAATAAACAAAAATAAATCACAACTGGTACCTGCTCAAAAGATAACATTCCTGGGTGCAAGCTTGAATACAACTGCCCAGATGGCTTACCTCACGCCAGACAAGCAAAGGCAACTGACTACTTACTTCAAACTAATGGCAACAAAGACCCAGTTATCTGCAAGAAAAATTCTGCAGGCTTTGGGCTTCATGGCATCCTGCATCCTACTGATTCCATATGCAAGACTGCATATGAGGAAACTTCAGTGGTACCTGAAAAGTTTATGGAGTCAACATTCTCACAGTCTGGAAGCAATGATTCCTCTCATTCCCTGCCTACAACAGGAGTTTCTATGGTGGGCAAAGGCATGTCACCAAAACATGGGATGGGCCTTCACTCGCCCCCCTGCCAGCCAAACCTTAACAACAGATTCATCGGATTATGGCTGGGGTCCCACATGGCAGGAAGATGCATTCAGGGCATATGGACCCCCAAAAAAATGCATCTGCATATCAACCAGAAAGAGATGCTAGCAGTTCAAAATGCCCTAACAGCATTCAAGGACTTACTTCATCCAGGACAACTACTGATAAAGACGGACAACAACACAGTCATGTGGTATATAAACAAGCAAAGGGGCACACACTCATACCCCCTTTACAGATTAGCCATGGCACTGTGGGACACAGCTTTGACCTACCAAATACATCTTCAAGCTCAATTCCTGCCAGGAAAACAAAATATACTGGCAGACGATTTAAGCAGAAACCTTATGGATCCTCACGAGTGGAAACTAAATCCACAAGTCTTCAACATGATAACAGAGAAATGGGGGAGCCCAGACATAGATCTATTTGCCTCTCCTCAAAATTATCAATTGAAAAGATTTTGCACAAGGACTTATCACACACAAGCATGGAAAGTGGATGCCCTATCCTTCAGTTTACGCCTTTCCTCCTCTGCCTCTTCTCCCCAAGATCCTCCTAAAAGTCAGACAAGAGAAACCAAAGATGATACTAATTGCCCTGGACTGGCCGCGCCAGTACTGGTACCCAAACCTAAGGAACTTGTCTCAATACCCAGCTTGGACCTTACCTTAAAGACCTCAACTACTGTCCCAGCAAAACAATCCGATTCTGCACAATCAACTACAGACATTGAACCTGGCAGCATGGCTGATCATGTAGCTATACAAACAACACCTCTCAGTAAAGCTGTGATGGATGTCATTTTGGAAGCCAGAAGGCCTGGTACTAGAAAATCTTATGCTGACAAATGGAAGAGATTCTGTGCTTGGACTCGAGCACAAGGAACGGATACAGCAGAACCAAATATTCCTCAGATATTACAAAACTTAACTGAGATGCTTGACAAAGACCTGTCTTTCTCATCAATCAAAATCCATGTCTCTGCCATTTCGGCTCATTACAATACAGTGCCACCAATATTTTCTCATCCTTTACTAAAGCAGTATCTGAGGAGCCAAAAATTTAAGGCCTCCTAGAAGATCACCATTACCTGCATGGGACCTCAATTATGTGTTGGAAAAGCTCACCCTGCCTCCATTTGAACCAGCTGCTACAGCTGATATAAGGTTCTTATCATGGAAAACAGCTCTGCTACTAGCAATTACTTTAGCAAGAAGAGTTTCAGAGCTGCAGGCCCTCATGGCTGTAGAGCCTTTTATCATATTTTACCCAGACAGGGTGTCTCTGAGAACAAATCCAACTTTTATGCCTAAGGTGGTTTCCAGTGTGGCTCTTAACCAAACAATTCATCTTTCCAAATCTGCAGAACAAGGGGGAGAGAATTCTGCATTCCTTAGACGTACACAGACAGCTAAGATTCTACTTGAGCAGGACTAAAGCTCTAAGAAAAACTGAGTAATTGCTAGTGTCGTATGCTGCAGGATTAGAAGGAAAGGCTGCTTCAAAGCAGACAATTTCAAAGTGGATAAGCCACTGCATCCGTTTCTGCTACTTACACCATGGAAAACCTGTGCCCAAGGGCATTAGGTCTCATTCCACCAGAGCTGCAGCTACTTCAGCAGCCTTTCTCAGAGGAGTACCAACCAAAGACATTCTAGAGGTTGCTACTTGGAGTTCTGTTCACACCTTCACAAAGCATTATCATTCGCCTCTCTACTCCAAGTCCTGGGCAGGCTTTGCCACTGCAGTGCTGCAGGGCCTTATAGCCTCACCTAATGCTGTTTAGCTCCAGCCTCCCAACCATAGCTTTGGGATTCTACCCAAATGTAATGACTGCAACAGTGAAACACGAAGAACATAGTACAGTTGTGTACACTTACCATAAATGTAGATGTTCGAATGTATTCACTGTTGCAGTGCAGGTTACCCTCCTGCCACCCCCCTGTCATTGTGGAGTTTATCTTTCCTTCTCTATCTTCTACAGCCTATGTGGTGTATTTGCTTGTAGATGAAGGTAAAGTTTATATTGATGCATGTATATACATGTATGTATGTGTGTTTATATATATATATATATATATATATATATATATATTTATATATTTTTTTTGCTACCTTTTTGGGGGCACCTGACATCGGGGGCAAGAAAAACTAAAGAAAATGGCGTTGGCTGCATGTTTTATACCCCTGACCTCATGGAAGAGAAGACAGCAACCGACGCAGGACCAAAGACTTTGGAATTCAGGCCGACTGAGGGCAACCTGCCAGCAGATTACCCAAATGTAATGACTGCAACAATGAATACACGCGAACATCTACATTTATGGTAAGTGTACACAACTGTACTTTTTCTTGCATTTCTTTTTTTTAATCTCAGAACCTCGAAACTATGATTAAAAAAAGCTTCACCTCCCTTAGAGCAGTTTAATGTTTAAATATTTTTAGTATAGTCAGTGTGCTAATGAAATAATTACCCTAAACCTGAAAAAAAAATAACATGAACTCAAAAGTGAGACTGCATGCTATTGATTATACTAGTCAGTCCATGATTTACAGTGTTATTGCTATACCCAGGTGAACTTTCATCATTTACAGACTCTTGTCATGTTGTGTAATGCCATCATTCTTCAATAACATTACATAAATGTAAATGCATTGTCTTCATATTATGTTGTTGTTCATGGAGATTTTCTCCCCTGGACTCCATTGAAAACGGGCTCGTCTTGGCCCATTGGACTATCCTGGTAAACAAACTGCAAAATAAAATAAATAAAATAAATTGAAGGGGAGCAGTTGGTCTGAACTTCAGGGATGTCTCTTCTCCGTCTAGGTTTCTTTATACAATTCAAATAGTGGAAGTAAGCTATATAAACCTGTGGGTTTTGTTAAAGCCTGCACTGCCCATAACAGCAGCAGTCCTTTTTTGAACTGCATTTAGAAGAGTAACTGCTTAAGCAGTAGTCCACAGTTCTGTGTGGGTATATCAAGACTTACCCATGGTTGGTGTGGTTTGATCACAAGGTCAAAGCCCAAGTGATTAAAAAAGCCAGCTATTGGTAAATCCTGATATACACACACAGGAGTGGATTATTGCTATTATACAGTGACATTTAGGAAAGAAATTTCTTCCCATTCCTAAGTAATGTATTTGTGTAAGGCATGAGTCTCAAACTGTAAGGAGCACGAGGGTCGCAAATAACCCTAAGGATTTTTTGGGGGGGCCACATGTCCAAGTCATCCACAAACTATAGATGTCCTTCGTGTTTCACTGTTACAGTCATCACATGTGGGTTATCCCTGCTGTGGTAGCCCTCGGCCGGTCCGAATACCAGAGTCAGTGTTTTTATGCTTTGGCTGCTGTTGCTTGCTGATTGACGTCCGGTCATCAGTGCTATAAAGCAAGGCAGCCAATGCCAATACATCAGTCTTTCTTGCTGTGGAGCCCGTAGCAAAAGCAGTTAACAAGTGTGCCGGTCAGTCGCTACCAGAGTTTGAATTACAGCTGAAAATGTCTAAAGCTAAGTACCGCATCGGGGATCCTTTTTTCTTGCACTAACCGATGTCCGAAAAAGTTAACAATTGTCTCGCCAGTTTAGAGCAAATCCCACACAGAGACTTCCATTCATACTACGTCACTTGTTTAGTCCCAGACCACGACATCCCCCACTGCCGGTTCTGTGCCCTCTTTAGTGCAAGAATCATTCGCTGTAGAGCTCTTATTGTACCCATGTATTCTCGTTTTCCATCTTCGCATTCTGAAATGGCATCTGTCAGCCAAATATCTATAGACATTCTGAAAAAATGTAAAGATAAAGATAGAGACAGACCACACAAGGCTAAGCCTTCCGGTGACTCTACCACTAAGTAGATAGTCAGTTCTCCAAAATTCAGTGAGGCACCTTCGCAGCCTCTGATGCCCGTTCCGTTACCTTCGCAGGCCTCTACCGAGTCCCGTTGGGAACCGGTATGCTGCAGAAATCTTCATCTTCCGAGCCTTTGGTTGTCTCTGCCTCGGTTGGATCCGGAGCCGCGACGCAGGCACTAGCTTCTGAAGAGGTTTTTCGCACTACTGGATCTAGGCAAAAATCAATGTCTTCTCATCTGACTACCATTTCTCTCAGATCGATGGATACTCTTAGGCCTAGAAGCAAGGCCACCCCCAGGAAATGTACCTCTAGCCACCATCTTTCTCCTGCTCCACCCCCAGAAACTCAAATGCTTAAAATGGTGGAGGCTCTTATCTCTCTTATCAGGGGCTTTCAGGCCACAACTTCTAAAAGGAATAGAGACCCTTCTCCTGAAATACCGACAGAACAGGATTCTAAGGAGTCTGATTATTCAGATTTTGAAGAGGAACAGCAACTTCTGACTGCATATGAGGATTCGGATGCAGAGGAATCCATTCTTTCTGCCTCCCCACCAGAGGATCTTTCCTTTGGGGAAACCCTTCACACCCTCAGGGAACATTTCCACTGGGAATCCCAAGACTTCCCTCAGTCTAAGAAAAGACTAAGAGTTTCTAGACCTGCCCCAGCACAGACCCTTGGCCATCCCCCCTATCTTAGAAGTGGTGGATGATGTCTTCCATGAATCCAGCTTCGCTCCTGATGCCTTCCCACCTGCTCCCAGTAAACCTGACAGGTATTACAGAGTACCAGATTCTCACAAATACCTGTACAGAAATCCTGCTGTAGACCCAGAGGTCATTACACAGGGACCAAAAGGAACTAAGGCTAGTTCTGCAAAGAATCCTTTTCCTTCTGACAAGGATTCCAGAGCTCTGGACAGATGGGGTAAAAAAGTCTACACCTCTGCAACCTTAGCTATCAGAGCACTCAGCTGTCAGTTCCACATGTTAAAATATCAACAACACACTTTGGAACTATTAAAGCAAAATATTTCAACCTTTCCTGAATGTGCCAGTTCAAAAGAGTTAGCAGATTTACTGCACTCTGCTTGTCAAGTGGCCAAACACTCCTTACACTGTGGATATGATGCCCTAGAAGCCTCAAGCAGGGCAGCAATGTCAGGATCTGTCATTAGGAGACATGCATGGTTGAGGAACAACCTCTCCCTGATCATGTTAAATCTAAATTAATTGATGCACCGTTAGGTAAGATCCATTTGTTTGGCGTAAAAGCAGAAGAGGTGCTTAAAAAGATGGAAGACAAAGCAAAATTTATGCAAACAGTTAAAGATTTCTTTCAGGTACAACCTTCTAGGTTCAGCAGGAATTTTCCCTCAAAACACTGGTCCTTTCCTGCACCCAACAGACAGGGGCAAGGTAAGCCATGCAGGGACAGACCACCCAGGGACAGCAGAAAACCAAACAGTGGACCACTCCCGCTCCAAAGGCAGGGAGTTCTAAGCCATCCCTCTATGGCAAAAACTCTCAATGACTCCCTCTCCCCCCTCTGCCCTCCTTTCACTCACCAAAAGCTAGGAGGAAGGCTGTCCCTCTGCAAATAAAATTGGCTTTGTGTAACAAAGGACTAATGGGTCTTAAAGATCATTTTTCAGGGATACAAATTCTCCTACGAACTCCCAATTCTAAGAGGTTACCCAGACGTACCTCCAAATCACTGGGCAGAGGCATTGAAACCAGTCCAAACTCTCATATCCCAAAGGGCAGTAGAACCTGTCCCCTCAGATCAAACAGGCAAAGGCTTTTATTCCAGACTATTCCTTGTTCCCAGAAAAGAGGGCACTTGGTGCCCCATCCTGGATCTATCCATTCTGAACACCTCCCTGATGGTCCCCAAATTCAAAATGCTAACTTTACAGCAGCTGCTGCCTATGCTGACAAAAAATGCCTGGTTAGGTTCCCTAGATCTAAAAGATGCCTACCTCCACATCCCCTTAAGGGCATCCTGCATGAAATTCCTTCACTTCAGAGCAGGTTCACAACACTTTCAGTTCTCTGCGCTACCCTTTGGCTTATCTGCTGCTCCCAGGGTATTCATCAAATGCTTAGCCCCGGCCATAGCCTTTTGCAGACAGAAATATATACAGATTTACCCTTATCTGGATGACTGCCTCATTCAGGCAGAGTACAAAGAAAATCCACTCAAGGGCCTCCTCTTTATCAAAACCCTCCTAATCTCCTTAGGGTACACCATCACCGAGAAGAAATCAAAGCAATCCCCCTCCAGGAAGATCTTTTTCTTGGGAGCACTGCTGAACACAGCATCCCAAATGGCCTTCCTATCCCCAGAAAAGCAGAGCTTCCTGCCTCTCTACTTTGCCCAGCTGGCTTCCAGAAGTCACCTCACTGTGAGGAAGTTCCTGCAAGCCTTGAGGTAGATGGCATCCTTCTAATTCCTCTGGTCAGGCTTCACATGAGAAAACTTCAGTGGTACCTAAAAACCCTTTGGTGTCATCACGCTCAACCTGTAGAGACCTCTCTCCCTCTGATCTGCTGTATAAGGGCCGAGTTTCTCTGGTGGGCAGGGGCCTGTGCCAAGAACAAGGGTCTTCCCTTCACCCTCTGCCCAGCCAGGTAGACCATTACCACCGACGTCTCAGACATTGCTTGGGGCGCTCACCTAGAAGGCAGGTGCACCCAAAGTCTTTGGGATGCCCAGCAACTTCCCTTACACATCAACCAGAAGAAAATGATAGCAGTACAGAAGGCTCTGACATCCTTCAAACCCCATCGCAAAACAGGGGTTCTCCTTAGCAAAACAGACAACTCCACAGTAATGTGGTGCATCAACAAACAGGGAGGGACCCAATCTTACCCTCTGTGCAGGCTAGCCATGAACCTCTGGCTGACCGTTCTTCCATGGGAATACACCTATTAGCCCAATACCTACCAGGGAACAACAACACCCTGGCAGATCCCTTAAGCAGAAACTGGACCCCCACAAATGGAAGCTCCACAGAACAGGAGTGGAGGACTCTGGAGGTGGATCTCTTTGCTTCGCATCTTAGCCATCAGCTGAAATAATTCTGTACCAGGGAGTATCACCACCTAGCGTGGAAGGTGGATGCCTTGACCTTCCCCTGGAACACCCTCTTTGTGTACACATTCCTTCCTCTGCCTCTTATTCCCAAGGTACTGATCAAAACAAGGGAGGAGAGACCAAGGGCCATCCTCATTGCTCCAGATTGGCCCAGGCAACATTGGTACCCCTTACTGCACAACCTGACATTACAGTCTCCCAGGCAATGTCCCCTGATCTTGGACCTCTTGACTCAGGTGTGTGTGGGGGGGGTGGGATGCTGCACCCAGGCTTGCAGACTCTCAGACTTTCAGCATGACTAATACTCTAAAGGCAAATGTTCTAGATTCTAGGTTCTAGATATCATCACAGAGGCCAGAAGGCCCAGCACCAGAAAATCTTACGCAGGAAAATGGAAAAGATTCTGCTCCTGGATCCAGTCCAGAGGGGGGCAATACCTCACAACCTTCCATCCCTCTTATCCGGACTACCTAGCGGAGCTACTTAATACTGGCCTCTCCTTCTCTTCTATTAAAATCCACGCCTCAGCCATTTCAGCTCATTTTGATACAGAGCAGCCCCTGTTCTCCCATCCTTTGATTTAACAATTCCTCAAAGGGGCTTTGAATATCAGACCTCCCAGAAGGCCACCCACGCCAGCCTGAGACCTGAATTATGTTTTGGAAAAACTAACCTTACCACCCTTCAAACCAGCTGCTTCAGCAGAACTAAGATACCTCTCCTAGAAGACTGCTTTTCTCCTAGCTATCACCTCAGCCAGAAGGGTTTCAGAACTTCAGGCACTGATGGCCATTGATCCCTTCGTCATTTTCCATGCAGATAGGGTCGCCCTGAGGACTAATCCCTCCTTTATGCCCAAGTTGGTATCTAATGTGATTCTCAACCAGCCCATACATCTACCCACCTTCTTTCCTAACCCTCAAAACAAGGGGGAAAGAATTTTGCACTCACTAGATGTGCACAGACAGCTCAGATACTATCTGGACTGCACTAAACCCTTCAGGAAAACAGACCAACTACTTGTCAACTTTGCCCCAGGAGCAGAGGGGAAGCCCATTTCCAGGCAAATCCTTTCCAAATGGATATCACACTGTATCCATTTCTGCTACAGCTTACACGGGAACCCCCCCCAAGTTTATTTTAACCCATTCCACTATGAGTAGTTCCCACTGGGGACATCCTGGAAGCTGCCACCTGGACGTCTGTCCATACCTGTCCAAGCATTGCCACCTACCTCTATTTTCTAAGACTAGGGCAGGGTTTGCCTCTGCAGCTCTGCAGGGTATGCTGACCCATGCCTAGGTCTCTTACTAAGCCTACCATTCCTCTCCTCAGCTTTGGGAATCCTCCCACAGCTGATGACTGCAACAGTGAAACATGAAGAACATAGTACAGTTGTGTACACTTACCATAAATGTAAATGTTCGAGTGTATTCAGTGTTGCAGTCCTGGATGTTCTTCATCTCACATTGCTGCAGTCCTTACACTTGGGTAGTCCGCTGTCCTCGGTCGGCCCGAATATCAAAGTATAAGGCTGACGTCGGTCAAGGCGCATTTGACTGACATCAGGACGTCAGGGTACAAATGCGCATGACCGACGTCATATCCTCAGTCTTTTTTGCTGCATGGTCCGATGCAGAAGCAGCGTTGCAAGTGCCGGTTGGCGTTCTGAAATTGTTCAATTTGAGTTTCAGACCGAGTCAAAGTTGGCTAAGTACCCGTTGGGAATATTTTCGTTTTCTTGCCTCAGTGGTTTGCGGATGTCAGAAAAAGTGAATAATTGTATTTCTTGTGGGAAACAGATACGCATAGAGACTATCATACTTTGTGTATTCCTTGTTTAGGGCCTGAGCACGGCGTTGTTGGGTGTCGCTCTTGTGCTAGATTCAATAAGCGCACTATAAAGAGAAGATTAGATTGTGCCAGGTTACTCTTGAGCGGTGCAATTATAAAATGCCGTCGGATGCTCCGGCGCCTTCTTCGAAGCGCAAGGACAAAGCAGTTAAGCCTAGGCTAGAAGAACCATCCCGTGCGGACGCGGTTCTTTAGAGGTGTCGGTGGAGCCGGTGGTTCCACCGGAGGTTTCTTTGGGATCCCAGGGAGAGACTTTGTTATTGCAGGATGTGGCCTCTCAGGAGGCAGGTCAGGCTGATGGGGCTTCTCAGGTTACTATACTCCCCTCCCTGCCTATGGTGGTTAGGCCCTCTCCTTCTGTTTCCAAGGCTTCTCCCAGAGGCAGGCCAGGTTTAGCTTCAGTTGGTGTCACTCCTAGTTCTTCAGGAACTGTGCCCAAGAAGCATATGCTTAAAATGGCAGAAGATTTGATTACTTTGATTAGGGGTTCTTTGCCCCGTCCTGATAAGAGACCTAGGGTGGAGCCTGAGCTAGGGAGTTTTGAGCAGGCTTCGGATGCTTCAGAGTCTTCGGCTGAAGACTTGCAGGAGTACTCTCCTTATTCTGATTCTGATGTGGATGATTCTACTCCTTCTGCTTCTCCTCCTGAGGATTTTTCTTTTTCAGAAACTCTTCATTCCATGAGGGAGCATTTTAAGTGGGAAGGTCAGGACTTCTCTGATTCCAGGAAAAGGCTTAGGGAATTTTTGTTTTTACCCCAGTATAGGCCTTTGGCTATACCTCCTGTTTTGGATGTAGTGGAAGATGTTTTTACAGAGGCTTCTCTAAATCCTGATTCTTTGCCTCCTGCTCCTCTTAAACCGTATAGGTATTACAGGGTGCCTGAATCTCATAAGTGTCTTTTTAAGAGTCCTAGGGCAGACCCAGAAACTGTTAGCCAGGGGCCTAAAGGTGTTAAGGCTTCTGTTGTCAAGAATCCGGTTCCTGCAGATAAAGAGGCCAGGGCCTTGGATAGATGGGGAAAGAAAGTTTATACTTCTTCCACTCTAGCTATGAGGGCTTTGAATTGCCAGTTTCACATGTTGAAGTACCAAAACTATCTCCTTTCACAGTTGAAGTCTAAGGTTGATGCTCTGGCGGAAGGTATTGATTGTAAAGAGTTGCAAGATTTAGTACATGTTTCTGAACAGGTGGGTAAGCATTCTTTGCAATGTGGTTTTGATGCTGTACAGGCCTCGTCTAGGGTGGCTGCCACTGGGTCAGTTCTTCGCAGGCACGCCTGGCTGAGGGATCAAAATTTATCTGACCATGTTAAAACAAGGATTTTAGATGCTCCTTTGCAATCTGATGTGTTGTTTGGTTCTCCTGTTGAGGCAGTTTTAAAGAAAATGGAAGACAAGGCTAAGTCTATGCAGACTGTTAAAGATTTTTTGCAGGTTCAGCCTCCAAAGTTTAGTAGAAATTGGCCTACTAAGGGGTGGACGTATCCTTCTTATGATTCCCAGTCTAGGGGTAGATCTAGGCGGGTAGGGCAGAGCTCAGGGTTCTTTCAGGCCTAGGACAGGAGTTCTCCTGCACAGTCTTGGTGAGGGCAGGGGTCAGTCCTTTCGTAAGCAGACCCAATGACCTACCTTTTCAGCTGCCAGAGCCTTCGTCTGGCAGCACCTTTGGGAGGAAGGTTGGCACTTTTCAAAGAAAATTGGAGTTTAATTACCCAAGACAGATGGGTATTGGATATCATACACCACGGTTACAGGTTTTATTTCCATACCTTGCCTCCTTTCAAAGGCATGCCAGGCGTTCCTCCTCAACAAAGAATAGAGGCTCACAAGCAAATTTCTCTGTTACTCCAAATAGGGGCCATACAGCCGGTCCCTATGCCAGAAGTGGGCCTAGGATTTTATTCTCGCCTGTTCCTAGTACCAAAGAAGGGGAACACGTGGAGACCAATTTTGGATTTATCTATCCTCAACACTTATCTGGACATTCCCAAGTTCAAAATGTTGACGTTACAGCAGCTTTTACCTCTGCTGGGCAAGGATCATTGGATGGTAACTTTGGATCTCAAGGAGGCTTACCTTCATGTTCCTATCAGACTAAGTTGCAGGAAGTATCTGCGTTTTCGAGCTGGGACTTCTCACTATCAGTTCTCTGCATTGCCCTTTGGCTTATCTACTGCGCCCAGAGTGTTCACGAAGGTTCTGGCTCCAGGGATAGCTTTCTTCGGGCTAAAAGGAATACAGATCTATCCTTATTTGGACGATTGCCTGATTCTGGCTCAAGGAAGGGACGAGCTTCTTCATCATTTGGAATATGTGATAGCAGTGCTAAGATGCCTGGGGTATTCTGTGAACGAAATAAAGTCCAGTCTAGTACCCTCTCAAGACATGTGCTTTCTGGGTGTAAGACTGAATACAGCATCCCAGATGGCCTTTTTAACCCCGGACAAACAAAAGAATCTTTCCCTTTACTTCCATCAACTATATCATCAGTCCGGGCTGACTGCAAGGACAGTCCTTCAAGCCTTAGGGTTCATGGCATCTTGTATTCTGGTGCTTCCCAATGCCAAACTGCATATGAGGAAGCTTCAATGGTATCTCAAAAATGTATGGACACAGCACTGCCAGGATCTGGACACTGTCATTCAAATAATACCTTGCATTCAAAAGGAATTTTTGTGGTGGGCTCAGGAATGTCACCTAAACAAGGGACTCTCTGTGACCCGGCCAGAGGCGAGTCAGATTTTAACGACAGATGCCTCAGACAAAGCTTGGGGAGCTCATCTGAATGGAAAGTGGATACAGGACAAGTGGCCTGCCAGACTACAACATCTACATATCAACTTGAAGGAGATGTTAGCAGTCCAGTTTGCATTAATAGCTTTCAAGGATTTACTTCTTCCAGGGCAGGTGTTGATTCTAACAGACAACACAACTGTCATGTGGTACATCAACAAGCAAGGGGAACACATTCTTATCCTCTATGCAGGCAAGCAATGATTTTGTGGGAGACTGCTCTCAGTTTACAGCTCAATCTTCAGGCAAGGTTTCTGCCGGAGCACAGAACTCCTTAGCAGATGTGTTGAGCAGGCGAATTATGGATCCCCACGGTGGAAACTGGATCCTCATGTATTTCAGAAATTGACAGTGTCATGGGGAACTCCAGACATAGATCTGTTCGCTTCTCCACTAAACCACCAGCTGCCAAAGTTTTGCACAAAAGGTTTCATCCCACAGCTTGGAAAGTGGATGCTCTTTCCTTCAATTGGAGCAATCTTCATGTGTATGCCTTTCCGCCTCTGCCTCTCCTCCCAAAGGTACTACTAAAGGTCAGACAAGACAAGCCAAGGATGATTTTGATAGCTCCAGATTGGCCTCGACAGCATTGGTACCCATTACTGAGAAGCCTGGTGGAAGCCTCCATGGCCTTTGCCTTCGATTCCACACCTGTTGTCTCAGGAGGACAGTCATTTGCTCAATGTCAAGCTTCACTCTCTGCACCTAACAGCCTGGCATATTCTGTTTTGAACCATAATGGGCCTCCACTTCCACAGCAAGTTTTGAATGTTATTTTGGAAGCTAGAAGGCCTAGTACAAGAAAAGTGTACTGATAAATGGAAGAGATTTTTATTTTGGAGTGCAGCAAAGGATTTTGATGTTTCTGAGCCTAATTTAAGTGTGGCTCTTCAATATCTTACTGAGTTACTGGACAAAGGTTTGTCCTTCTCTTCTATTAAGGTTCATGCTGCAGCAATTTCGGCTCACTATGATTGTGACCCACCATTGTTTTCTCATCCTTTGTTCAAGCAATTTCTTAGAGGGGCAAAGAATATAAGACCCCCACGAAGGGCTCCTACTCCTGCTTGGGATCTCAATTTTGTGTTGGAGAAACTCACTCTACAACCTTTTGAGCCTGCAGCTACTACTGAGTTGAAATATTTATCATGGAAGACTGCCTTTTTGTTGGCCATTACCTCTGCAAGAAGGGTTTCTGAATTGCAGGCCCTTATGGCGGTTGAGCCTTTCTTAATTTTCCATAAGGATAGGGTATCTTTCATTACTAATCCTTCCTTTATGCCTAAGGTGGTTTCTAGTGTGGCTTTAAACCAAACTATTCATTTGCCCACTTTTTATGCAAATCCCCAAAATAAAGGGGAAAGATTTTGCACACTTTAGATGTACACAGGCAGTTGTGATATTATTTGGACAGAACTAAAGGGTTTAGGCAGTCTCAGCAGTTATTTGTTTCTTTTTGCTTTGAGTTCTCAGGGCAAGCCTGTGTCAAAACAAACTATTTCTAAGTGGATTGGGTTTTGCATTGCTTTCTGTTATTCCCATCATGGCAAGGAGATTCCAGCTGGGATTAGGCCTCATTCCACTAGGGCTACTGCCACTCGACAGCTTTTTGAGGGGTGGCAACCAAGGATATTTTGGAGGCAGCTACTTGGAGTTCAGTGCATACTTTCTCTAGGCATTATCACCTACCACTTTACTCTAAATCCAGGGCTGGTTTTGCCACTGCTGTTTTGCAGGGCATTTTGGCAGCTCCTGCTTCCTTATAGTTTGGCCATCCTCCCTTACCTCTGCTTTGGGATTCTACCCAAGTGTAAGGACTGCAGCAATGTGAGATGAAGAACATAGTACAGTTTTGTACCTACCATAAATGTAGATGTTCGAAGATCCACATTGCTGCAGTCCAATTTACCCTCCCTCCTTCCCCTCTGTAGTTAGAGGTGGTTGTGTGGGTTGGGGTGTAAATATTGTGTATATTGTATATATATTGTACATATCATTAGTGCAAGGGTGGTTGTTTGTTTGTTTGCTGTCTTTTGGTTGTGACCTTTATTTTTAGGGTCTTCTGACATCTGGGGCAAGAAAAGACTGAGGATATGACGTCGGTCATGCGCATTTGTACCCTGACGTCCTGATGTCAGTCAAATGTGCCTTGACCGACGTCAGCCTTATACTTTGATATTCGGGCCGACCGAGGACAGCGGACTACCCAAGTGTAAGGACTGCAGCAATGTGGATCTTCGAACATCTACATTTATGGTAGGTACAAAACTGTACTTTTCCCTCCTTCCTTCCTCCTTATATCTTCTTTCTTTAGCGAGACTAAAGCTTCTCACAGTGGCTTTTAGCCACCAGGACCATTTTACCATATTTCCTTGTGCTTCTGACTGGTTAGGGCAAGAAAAACTGATGTAATGGCATCGGCTGCCTTGCTTTATAGCACTGACAACCTGACGTCGGTCAGCAAGCGACAGCAGCCGACGCAGAAAAACATTGACTCTGGTATTGGGGCCGGCCGAGGGCTACCACAGCAGGAATAAATCCACAGGTGATGACTGCAACAGTGAATACACTCGAACATCTACATTTATGGTAAGTGTACACAACTGTACTTTTTTTTTTTTTTTAAATTAACAACAAGTAAGTTACAAAAAAGTTTGTTTTGAAGCAGCAGACCAACACTGTTCTATTGTATTAATTTCAAATCTAGTAATTTCAACTAAGCTCTATGACAAAGTATTTTTTGTCCATGCAACTTTATTGCCTTTCTTCATTTTGACTGCTTAGCTGACAGTGTTTTGCAGAGACCAGGACGTCAACATTAGGCTTTATGTCACATGAAGCAACCACTCGCAAGGTAGCTGTTAAGTGTTTTGTCAGTCAGCTGTGACCGAAACATATTTGATGAGCTTCATAGATGAAAAAAACTGTTTACAAATATATGTTCTGCCAAACGTTGCAAGAATTCAAGCAGCCATAGAGAAAAGCTGTGAAAACTTATCTTGACTCATGTACTTATAAAAATCTGGAATGCTAACAGCTGTACACTTCGGTGTTAGAACACTATTGCACTGAAACTCTAACAACTCCATTTGGAATTCAGAGGCATTGTCAACACCTATGGAAAAAGGCATAGTAAACGTGGAAATAGAGGTGCTAGTGTCTGATTGTAATTTGCTAACAGTGTCTGAATATTGTTTTTTTTGACTGTTCCAAGTGACTGTAAACCTGAGAACTGAGCTAGGTTGCCATCCATCAGCTGTTTCACCTACAGGGAAAATTTGCATCTGAAAGCCTTGACACTGTCATACATCTGTGTTATTATCTGTGTTGAGCCCTGGAGCTTGACATTGCCTTCATTCAGATGTTGTGTAACGTCTGTCAGAAAAGCAAGGTTACTCATACCCAAAGAAAAGGCAGATCTTCAAAATCCAGACAATTATAGGCCCATTTCACTTTTAAATATAGACATGAAAATTATGACCTCTATTTTAGCTAATAGATTGAAAAATGTAATAAATTTAATAATATCTAATGAACAAGCCGGCTTCATGAATGGTAGACAAACAACTGATAATAACCTATCTCTTCAAACATTAATTTCTTATGCCAGTCAAAGAAATCTGAATATTTATGCACTTATAATTGATGCACAGAAAGCATTTGATAGAGTTAATCTAAAATTCTTATTTGATATTTTAACATACTTTAATATACCTCAAGACTTTATTCTAACATTAAAAAAACTTTATAATAACCCTTATACAACTCTATATATCAATAAGAATTTTTCTAAAAGAATACAAATTAAAAATGGAACACGTCAGGGTTGTCCACTATCTCCTATGTTATTCAATTTATATATAGAACCATTATTTTTACATATAAAGCAAAATATATATCATAATGCTCCAATAATTTATGGTACCAAGATATCCATGGCTGCTTTTGCTGATGATCTAAATATTTATTATACGACACCTATATCAGATACTAAGAAAATCTTGAAAGCAGTGGAAGAATTTGCAGAGATTTCTAATTATAAAATAAATCTTAGAAAAAGTAAGTTATTCCCTCTAAAAACACCTAAACCCTTTTCGCTTTTACCATTTGTAGGTCAACTAAAATCGGAAGAAAAAATAAAGTATTTGGGTATTGTCTTTTCCACAAATAATGCAGATTTCCTAATGAATAATGTTAAGTTGACCTGGAATCATATATTGTCTGATCTAAAAAGATGGAATAATTTGAAATTACCAACAATGGCCAAAGTCTCAATCATTAAAATGAACGTACTCCCTAAAATGTTATATATCTTTCGAGCGTCTCAAGTCTCAATTTCCAAGAAATTCTTTCAACAAATTCACACAGAATTAGCTAAATTTGTATGGGAGCCTAAGAAAACCAGAATAGCTTATGAGAAATTGATGATTCCAAGGTTAAGGGAGGTTTAGATTTACCTAACTTTGAGTTATATTATTTAATAATAAACTCTAATAGAATTCTAAGAGTGGCTAATTATGACATATCTAATTATAAATGGTCACCTAATTGGTTAATTCTGAACTATAAACATGTTGTTAAGTTGGGAATGAATTCTAAGGCATTACCTTTTTAAAGAAAGAGAATTTTAAATTATATGCCTTGATGGAACACATTAGAACATATATAATATCGGTACAAAATCTGTTTCAATCTTTGGATCTTTTACAATAATATATGATGACTCTTCAACCTTTTCATAAGAATCAGACCTGAAAATCAATAATCAATTGATAGACCTTAAAAGATTTCCACAAATAATTAATGTAACTTTACTGGATCTATACCCTTATATTGGTATATCAGTACATGATATATTAAAAGAGATGAACCTTCCTAAATCTTATTTAATTATAATTCGACAATTAAAGGATCTTTCCATAAATTATTTTAATGACTTTGGAATTAAAGAAGAAGATTTGACCAAGTGTTTAAGTTTATGGCAAACTCTGATGCAAGATTTTAAATATATAACATCTACATACAACTTAATAAAAGAATTGAAATACAAGAATCAAATACTCTTAAGAAATTACTGGAAGGAGAAAATACCATTGATTGAGGACAATAAAATATTAAAAGCTATTAACCTAACCTTAAAAGCAGTATCTCTCCAAAATTGTTATTTACGCAACTGATGATTTTTAATAATGCCTATTATACTGGCCTTAGAATACATAAATTTGACTCTAAAATTCACCTAAATGTCCATATTGCACTGATCAAACGGCGGATCTTTTACACATGTTCTGGAGCTGTAAATGTATATTTAAACTTTGGAATTCTTTAAAAATTCAATTACAAAATGGGTTATCAACAATCTACACTTTCCTGGGAATTTATGATTCTACATATCCCATGAGCGATTTGGATAAATCCCAATTGATAATACTTACAAATATTTTTTTATTAATGAAGTTATACATAGCTACAAACTGGTTGAATGCAGTGCAGACTTCATGGGAAAATTTTAAAAGTGTAGCAATAAAACATATTTTAGCACATAAATTATTAATTAAGGATCACAAGAAAAAGATAAATAATCCAATAATTTGGGAGAAAATCTTTAATATTGTATTGGCATAATGATCAAATTATATTGTTCCTCTGGGTGTACATATTAAAGTCGGAAACATTATCAATAACCTGTATACTGATACTAGATCTTTTAATACCTTGTCAAGAATTTTATCTTAATGTATAAAGATTTTAGTTATCTGTTGGAAGCATTCATGTATTTTATTTTGTGTAGTGTATTATTGTATTAACAACTGAAAATAATAAAGATTTATTATTGAAAAAAAAAAAAGAAAAGCAAGGTTAGATATGAAAAATGGATTGCCTAGCTGAGGAATTTCATTTTCTTTCATTGCCTTGAAGATTTCTATTTCCTGTCGCAGTGCAAAGAATCCTGTTCAGCACACTTCACTTACTTAGCCATCTGACTTCCATGTGATAGAGTAATTCTCCGTATTTGGTATCAAGGTTGGATAGAAAGTTACTAAACTGGTGCTGGTGATGATTTAGACCTCTTGCACGTATAAAGTTAATCACCTTAACAACAACATCCATGACTTCCTTCATTTGGGGACTTCTTTCACACAATGCTTCCTGGTGCATAATGCAATGAATTGCAGTGATGGTGTCAGCAACACCAACACTGCTGAGCTTAGCTTTCAGTAACCCAACAGCACCAACTTTTTCAGAACACATCGAGGGTTCGCCATCAGTCGCTACTGAAACAAGCTTATCCCACGGCAATTCTGACTTTTCTATACATTTTTTCAAATTCTCCAAATATGAATGTACACATCTACTGTAGATTGATAAATTGACCTAATTTATTACAAAGGTTCATCAGAAGTTCTGTATTGCTCTAGATTCTTCACATAACAACATCATACACAATTTACACAAGTAGTTATAGGAAGGTTCAGAAAAAATGGCAATAGCTTGCTAATCCTTAGACCACAGCAAATTATTCCAATGAGTTAATAGCCTTCATCAGCTCTAGACAAAATATAATTCATTTTCTTTTTTACACAACTCTTTCAATTCTGATGGTAATAATTATATTTAAACAGACAATATTTATCATGGATTAAAATTTGCATTATGAAACACTAATCATTTATCACAAATTTTCCTTCTAAAATGACAGTATAAAATATAAATCATCATGCCTTTACATAATTATCTATATTAAAACGCCAATACATTAATACTATTGATTGATATAAGTGATCATTATATATTCCTTTAAATATAAGATAAAATCATCTATTCATAGTTAATGACTAAATAAAAGAAGTTTTTATAGAGCATCATAGACTATATATTGTTTTATGCTCATGTAACAAATATTAGATTTATATGCCAGTCTAGAGATTATCACAGAATCATAAGATTTATTCATAAAAATCTGTATCATTCATTATTTGCATGTCCTAGTGATAAATAAAAATACATAGTATAGAAAGTCATTAATTTATATGACTTGAAAGAATTATTCATAAAAATCATAGATTGTCATATGACTGGCTACTATACATGCTGTCTATTTTATGTAAATATTTCTAGAACTAACTGTACAGCTTCATCTAGATACAGTCCTTATGAATTGAATCTATTTTTGTGATCTCATAATGACATCTGTTTAGTATTCAACAATGTGATTTTTCAATTATCAATCAGTAAATCATATTCTTATTCAGTGTTCTTTAAATGGGTTCTGTTTTTGAAAATGAGAACCTGCATGGCTTGAAAATGGTTAATATCAGTCTATTACATAAATCATGTGTTCTGACCATATCAAGATAAATCATTTCGATTAACATAAAGCATTATTAGCATTTTTGAAAAGTCATTATGAACTTTAAGATTCAGATCATCTAGCAGTCATTCTGTTTTAAGATTACATGATCTGTCATGAACTTGCATATAACCATTATATTTTTAGAATATGATTATCTATCATGTAGCATCTATTATTATAATTCATTTAATCATTTTATTCTCATATGTATGATGCAGCAGGTTCTACGAGAATCTCATATAGAAGTGCATATATCTTATGCCAATTAATCAAGTCAGAATTATCTTGAATCTTAACATCTCAAACAGGGGTTCTCCTTATCAAAACAGACAACTCCACAGTAATGTGGTGCATCAACAAACAGGGAGGGACCCAATCTTACCTCTGTGCAGGCTAGCCATGAACCTCTGGCTGACCGTTCTTCCATGGAATACACCTATTAGCTTTCTTCCAATACCTACCAGGGAACAACACCACCCTGGCAGATCCTTAAGCAGAAACTGGACCCCCACGAATGGAAGCTCCACAGAACAGGAGTGGAGGACTCTGGAGGTGGATCTCTTTTGCATCTTAGCCATCAGCTGAAATAATTCTGTACCAGGGAGTATCACTCACCTAGCGTGGAAGGTGGATGCCTTGACCTTCCCTGAACACCCTCTTTGTGTACACATTCCTTCCTGTGCCTCTTATTCTCAAGGTACTGATCAAAACAAGGGAGGAGAGACCAAGGGCCATCCTCATTGCTCCAGATTGGCCCAGGCAACATTGGTACCCCTTACTGCACAACCTGACATTACAGTCTCCCAGGCAATGTCCCCTGATCTTGGACCTCTTGACTCAGGTGTGTGTGTGGGGGGTGGGATGCTGCACCCAGGCTTGCAGACTCTCAGACTTTCAGCATGACTAATACTCTAAAGGCAAACAAGATGCCCCGGTTAAGCAAACAGGTTCTAGACATCATCACAGAGGCCAGAAGGCCCAGCACCAGAAAATCTTAAGCAGGAAAATGGAAAAGATTCTGCTCCTGGATCCAGTCCAGAGGGGGCACACCTCACAACCTTCCATCCTCTTATCCGGACTACCTAGCGGAGCTACTTAATACTGGCCTCTCCTTCTCTTCTATTAAAATCCACGCCACAGCCATTTCAGCTCATTTTGATACAGTGCAGCCCCTGTTCTCCCATCCTTTGATTTAACAATTCCTCAAAGGGCTTTGAATATCAGACCTCCCAGAAGGCCACCCACGCCAGCCTGAGACCTGAATTATGTTTTGGAAAAACTAACCTTACCACCCTTCAAACCAGCTGCTTCAGCAGAACTAAGATACCTCTCCTAGAAGACTGCTTTTCTCCTAGCTATCACCTCAGCCAGAAGGGTTTCAGAACTTCAGGCACTGATGGCCATTGATCCCTTAATCATTTTCCATGTGTGTGCAGATAGGGTCGCCCTGAGGACTAATCCCTCCTTTATGCCCAAGTTGGTATCTAATGTGATTCTCAACCAGCCCATACATCTACCCACCTTCTTTCCTAACCCTCAAAACAAGGGGGAAAGAATTTTGCACTCACTAGATGTGCACAGACAGCTCAGATACTATCTGGACTGTACTAAACCCTTCAGGAAAACAGACCAACTACTTGTCAACTTTGCCCCAGGAGCAGAGGGGAAGCCCATTTCCAGGCAAATCCTTTCCAAATGGATATCACACTGTATCCATTTCTGCTACAGCTTACATGGGAACCCCCCCCCAAGTCTATTTTAACCCATTCCACTATGAGTAGTTCCCACTGGGGACATCCTGGAAGCTGCCACCTGGACGTCTGTCCATACCTGTCCAAGCATTGCCACCTACCTCTATTTTCTAAGACTAGGGCAGGGTTTGCCTCTGCAGCTCTGCAGGGTATGCTGACCCATGCCTAGGTCTCTTACTAAGCCTACCATCCCTCTCCTCAGCTTTGGGAATCCTCCCACAGCTGATGACTGCAACAGTGAAACATGAAGAACATAGTACAGTTGTGTACACTTACCATAAATGTAAATGTTCGAGTGTATTCAGTGTTGCAGTCCTGGTTTCCCTCCTTCCTTCCCCCTTATATCTTCTTTCTTTAGCGAGACATAAGCTTCTCACAGTGGCTTTTAGCCACCAGGACCATTTTACCATATTTCCTTGTGCTTCTGACTGGTTAGGGCAAGAAAAACTGATGTAATGGCATCGGCTGCCTTACTTTATAACACTGACAACCTGACGTCGGTCAGCAAGCGACAGCAGCCGACGCAGAAAAACATTGACTCTGGTATTGGGGCCGGCCGAGGGCTACCACAGCAGGAATAAATCCACAGGTGATGACTGCAACAGTGAATACACTCGAACATCTACATTTATGGTAAGTGTACACAACTGTACTTTTTTTTTTTTTTTTTTTTTTTTTTTAAATTAACAAGTAAGTTACAAAAAAGTTTGTTTTGAAGCAGCAGACCAACACTATTCTATTGTATTAATTTCAAATCCAGTAATTTCAACTAAGCTCTATGACAAAGTATTTTTTGTCCATGCAACTTTATTGCCTTTCTTCATTTTGACTGCTTAGCTGACAGTGTTTTGCAGAGACCAGGACGTCAACATTAGGCTTTGTCACATGAAGCAACCACTCGCAAGGTAGCTGTTAAGTGTTTTGTCAGTCAGCTGTGACCGAAACATATTTGATGAGCTTCATAGACGAAAAAAACTGTTTACAAATATATGTTCTGCCAAACGTTGCAAGAATTCAAGCAGCCATAGAGAAAAGCTGTGGAAACTTATCTTGACTCATGTACTTATAAAAATCTGGAATGCTAACAGCTGTACACTTCTGTGTTAGAACACTATCGCACTGAAACTCTAACAACTCCATTTGGAATTCAGAGGCATTGTCAACACCTATGGAAAAAGGCATAGTAAACGTGGAAATAGAGGTGCTAGTGTCTGATTGTAATTTGCTAACAGTGTCTGAATATTGTTTTTTTTTGACTGTTCCAAGTGACTGTAAACCTGAGAAATGAGCTAGGTTGCCATCCATCAGCTGTTTCACCTACAGGGAAAATTTGCATCTGAAAGCCTTGACACTGTCATACATCTGTGTTATTATCTGTGTTGAGCCCTGGAGCTTGACATTGCCTTCATTCAGATGTTGTGTAACGTCTGTCAGAAAAGCAAGGTTACTCATACCCAAAGAAAAGGCAGATCTTCAAAATCCAGACAATTATAGGCCCATTTCACTTTTAAATATAGACATGAAAATTATGACCTCTATTTTAGCTAATAGATTGAAAAAGGTAATAAATTTAATATCTAATGAACAAGCCGGCTTCATGAATGGTAGACAAACAACTGATAATACCCTATCTCTTCAAACATTAATTTCTTATGCCAGTCAAAGAAATCTGAATATTTATGCACTTATAATTGATGCACAGAAAGCATTTGATAGAGTTAATCTAAAATTCTTATTTTATATTTTAACATACTTTAATATACCTCAAGACTTTATTCTAACATTAAAAAAACTTTATAATAACCCTTATACAACTCTATATATCAATAAGAATTTTTCTAAAAGAATACAAATTAAAAATGGAACACGTCAGGGTTGTCCACTATCTCCTGTGTTATTCAATTTATATTTAGAACCATTATTTTTACATATAAAGCAAAATATATATCATAATACTCCAATAATTTATGGTACCAAGATATCCATGGCTGCTTTTGCTGATGATCTAAATATTTATTGTACGACACCTATATCAGATACTAAGAAAATCTTGAAAGCAGTGCAAGAATTTGCAGAGATTTCTAATTATAAAATAAATCTTAGAAAAAGTAAGTTATTCCCTCTAAAAACACCTAAACCCTTTTCGCTTTTACCATTTGTAGGTCAACTAAAATCGGAAGAAAAAATAAAGTATTTGGGTATTGTCTTTTCCACAAATAATGCAGATTTCCTAATGAATAACGTTAAGTTGACCTGGAATCATATATTGTCTGATCTAAAAGATGGAATAATTTGAAATTACCAACAATGGCCAAAGTCTCAATCATTAAAATGAACGCATACTCCTAAAATGTTATATATCTTTCGAAGGCCTCAAGTCTCAATTTCCAAGAAATTCTTTCAACAAATTCACACAGAATTAGCTAAATTTGTATGGGAGCCTAAGAAAACCAGAATAGCTTATGAGAAATTGATGATTCAAGGTTAAGGAGGTTTAGATTTACTTAACTTTGAGTTATATTATTTAATAATAAACTCTAATAGAATTCTAAGAGTGGCTAATTATGACATATCTAATTATAAATGGTCACCTAATTGGTTAATTCTGAACTATAAACATGTTGTTAAGTTGGGAATGAATTCTAAGGCATTACCCTTTTTAAAGAAAGAGAATTTTAAATTATATGCCTTGATGGAACACATTAGAACATATATAATATCGATACAAAATCTGTTTCAATCTTTGGATCTTTTACAATATATGATGACTCTTCAACCTTTTCATAAGAATCCGAACCTGAAAATCAATAATCAATTGATAGACCTTAAAATATTTCCACAAATAATTAATGTAACTTTACTGGATCTATACCCTTATATTGGTATATCAGTACATGATATATTAAAAGAGATGAACCTTCCTAAATCTTATTTAATTATAATTCGACAATTAAAGGATCTTTCCATAAATTATTTTAATGACTTTGGAATTAAAGAAGAAGATTTGACCAAGTGTTTAAGTTTATGGCAAACTCTGATGCAAGATTTTAAATATATAACATCTACATACAACTTAATAAAAGAATTGAAATACAAGAATCAAATACTCTTATAAAGTTACTGGAAGGAGAAAATACTATTGATTGAGGACAATAAAATATTAAAAGCTATTAACCTAACCTTAAAAGCAGTATCTCTCCAAAAATTGTTATTTACTTAACTGATGATTTTTAATAATGCCTATTATACTTTCGTCTTAGAATACATAAATCTGACTCTAAAAATTCACCTAAATGTCCATATTGCACTGATCAAGCATAAGGATCTTTTACACATGTTCTGGAGCTGTAAATGTAAATTTAAACTTTGGAATTCTTTAAAATTCAATTACAAAAATGGGTTATCAACAATCTACACTTTCCTGGGAATTTATGATTCTACATATCTCATGACGATTTGGATAAATCCCAATTGATAATACTTACAAATTTTTTTTATTAATGAAGTTATACATAGCTACAAACTGGTTGAATCCAGTGCAGACTTCATGGGAAAATTTTAAAAGTGTAGCAATAAAACATATTTTAGCACATAAATTATTAATTAAGGATCACAAGAAAAACATAAATAATCCAAAAATTTGGGAGAAAATCTTTAATATTGTATTGGCATAATGATCAAATTATATTGTTCCTCTGGGTGTACATATTAAAGTCGGAAACGTTATCAATAACCTGTATACTGATACTAGATCTTTTAATACCTTGTCAAGAATTTTATCTTAATGTATAAAGATTTTAGTTATCTGTTGGAAGCATTCATGTATTTTATTTTGTGTAGTGTATTATTGTATTAACAACTGAAAATAATAAAGATTTATTATTGAAAAAAAAAAAAAAAAAAGAAAAGCAAGGTTAGCTATGAAAAATGGATTGCCTAGCTGAGGAATTTCATTTTCTTTCATTGCCTTGAAGATTTCTATTTCCTGTCGCAGTGCAAAGAATCCTGTTCAGCACACTTCACTTACTTAGCCATCTGACTTGTGATAGAGTAATTCTCCGTATTTGGTATCAAGGTTGGATAGAAAGTTACTAAACTGGTGCTGGCGATGATTTAGACCTCTTGCACGTATAAAGTTAATCACCTTAACAACAACATCCATGACTTCCTTCATTTGGAGACTTCTTTCACACAATGCTTCCTGGTGCATAATGCAATGAATTGCAGTGATGGTGTCAGCAACACCAACACTGCTGAGCTTAGCTTTCAGTAACCCAACAGCACCAACCTTTTCAGAACACATTGAGGGTTTGCCATCAGTCGCTACTGAAACAAGCTTATCCCACGGCAATTCTGACTTTTCTATACATTTTTTCAAATTCTCCAAATATGTCACATCCTGTGATTGTGCCCTTCAAAGGCATCAGGTGTAGTAATTCTTCCATAACATTCAAGTTCCTGTCCACACCTCAAATGAACACAGAGCAGTATGCGGTATGCATTATGCCAGGGTTCTCGTCAAGGGCAACTGAAAAAGCTTCAGATTGTTTTCCAGCTGCAAGTAGTTGCTGGTGCACATTACTGGCTAATTCAATAATTCTGCTGCCCTCTGTATTTGCAGACAAACGTATACTTCTAACACTTCTTATCTGGGCAAACAATTTTGCTTGCTTTTATGAAGCAGTCTTTAATGAATAGGCCTTCAGTGAATGAACGAGAGAACTTTGCGATCATTTTACTGGTAACAAAGATTGCTCCTCATTTTGTTAAGGTTTTGAAGATGTTTTGCTGCTTGGCAAAAGCTGATTTTAGTTGAACTTTCTCTTACCTCATTTTGCCTGCAATCACATCATATTTGTTACCATGCATCGTTTCATAATATCTTATAGGTTGATAGGTTCATAAGGTAGGTACTAGGCTATTGGCCCTAGGGCCTATATAAGCCTAGCCAAACAGGTACTCTAGCTTTCACCACCCAAGAAAATTATTTTCCTGTGCCCCTGTTGAGCAGAGCCACAGAAGTGATTCCCAGGGTGAATTTCCAATCTCCCATCCAATCATCAAGATTTTTCTTGAAGAGTGCTAATGAGGAGCTTTGTTTGATATAGATAGGTAGTTTGTTCCAGGGCATGGGAAGTCTCTGGGACAGGAATCTATCCCTCTATCATCTTATGTTTATTGTGGTGACAATGTTTAGGTCCCTAGAGCGTATAGCTCGGAGGGATTGGGATTTCTTTAAGTGGAGCATGTCCAACAGCTCTGGGTTTGACATAGCTTTGTATGTTAGGCAGAGATTGCCTCTTGAGTAGGCGATATGTGATGGAGTAAAGCTGGAGTTTTTTGAGACAGTCTGCATAGGGCATCTGTTTGAGGCCGGTGATCGTCTTTGTGAGGTATTTCTGCGGCCTTTCCAGTTGTTGTAGATGTCATGTGAGGTACATACCAAAAGGGGCTCTGTATTCTATAATGGGTCTAATGAGTGACGAGTAGAGGGGAACAATGACCTCTTTTTTTCCTGGATGAGAAACATTTTGTAATGAGGTGTGCCATGTAGAAGGATGTCCTGACTACTGTGGCGATGTGACTATCAAAGGGGAGACTACTGTACACCTGTGTCCCAAGGTCCCTTATCACGCATTCTGTGTTAAGTAGATTGCTGCCTATGTGGTAGTTCATGGGTACAGAGTTTTTAACAAAGGGGATGACAATGCACTTTTTGGCATTGAGCTTGAGGCCATGGCTCTGACACCAGGCATCTGTCTCAGCGAGGCCCTTCTGTAGGATGTCCACATCATTTGGGATTGTAGTTTTGAGGGACTATATAATGAGTGTGGTGTGGTGCAAGTGTTTACCTTCTCCTCTTGACTGTCTAGTTCATTCTTGGGTGAAGAGAGCTTTGCTTACAGTTTGACTATATATGTGCATCTCTCACAGGTTGTAGTGTTGGGTGGTAGGAGGAGAGGGTTGTCTGTGTATATGAGGCAATTGCTGCATTGCCCAAGATGCCCAGATTCATCAGGTAGACAGCAGGAGAAAACACAGGGAGCTGACCGTTAGACATGCCTGGATAGGTGCTTATTTATTAAGTACTAAAAACTGTTTTCCTCTAGACAAGTGAGGAAAGTTGAGTGCTGTAGTAATTTGTAGCTTATTTAGTGCTTACAACAAGTTCTGAACAAATGCTGAGCTCAAAGAAACAGATTTGATTGCTAAAACTAAAAAGCTGGTTAGTTCTAAGGGAAAATTTGAAGAGCAGACTTTATGGCGCCTGGAATAGTTTAACCCTAGCGAAGTGGTGATGAATAAAGTGTTTTCTTTTTTTTTAGATAAGCTACCTAGTGCTTACCACTCCCACTGATAAGCTAGAAGGCTTCCCTCCAACACAGAAAAGCTTGGGGGCTCAGAAATGTACAAACAGTCCTGGATACAGCAAATCTGTGTCTGGACTAGACAACTAATAGGAAAGGCAGGAAACAAGCTTAGAATTTTTTTTTTGTAAAGCGGAAAGGGAGAAAGGAGGCACAGAAGATAATTCAAGGTTAAGAAACCAAGTGGGTTGGCTTTCTGAAATGTTCTACCTGTTTTAGATAGAATGAGGTAATGACACTAGACTGGGAGAAGTGTCCCAGATCATATTTACAGTGGGGGTGGGCAACTGCAAAGCCACCAAGTGTAACAGGATACCAATAGGAAGGGTGGGTGGGAAACAAAAATCAGAAGAAACAAACCCAAACAGATGCTTAACAAATGTAGAAAATTTCCAGTTAATACCTCACACACTGTGACACTATCTAGAAAAGTATGCAGCAGACAATAAAAGTGCTATAAATAACTCGTAAAAATAAGAAAAAACAGGATACTTAATGTTATATATCACAGATCAGAGTTTGCTCAGTGCCTTTACTCTGATTAGCTCAGTGTGAAATGGCAGGAACACTCACAACTTAACTTCTTAAGTAACAGAAAGTTGAAACCTGAAACAACTTTAAAAAAAGCTTGAAAGAACTAATGAGGTGCTTACTCCAAGCCATAGTCCAGGTAACCCCAACCAACCAATGACCATAAACACTTCCCTTTCACTGAATTGCAAGAATGACTTTGGCTAAACTAAGATGGCCTGGAACATATGCTCAGACACACACAGCCTCTACAAACAAACAACTATGCCCAAAACACAAGCCTGAATATGGACAGTGCTACAACTACCCACACTACTTAGGTAGAAAAAAACTGCAGAAATGTTTATCATAGCTGAAAAGCAGCAGTGAGCATTTAAATGAAAGTTTTAAACAGATAAAGGAGCAAGGAGACTCTAGAGAATGCTTTTAACTGCAAACAAATAAGCTATATGATACACTCCTTGGCAGGAAATCAGAACAAACAAACCCATTTTATTCCTTTGGAACGGAAACAGATAGATAACAGTTGAGGTATTTGATTTGATTATTCAGTTCAGTGAAAAAATATAATTTTTCCCACTTTTCTTGGAAAGACACGCTTTTCATCTAAAATCTTTTGTTTCTTGGATGACGGCATTACTAATAGTCACTTATAATACTAGTCTGCAATAAAAATACAAAGAAAATTGTATTGGTTTTGAAATTTTCTAATACTGAAATGAGCACTTCCTATTAAGTAACAGATGATGACTGCAAGTTATAAATAAGTGTTCTCCCTCTCTCAGTTCCATTCGTGCCACAAAATGACCTCTAAATACTTTCTAATTTTTAATTGATATTACAAAATTTTGTTAGTGTCTCTCTCTCTCTCTCTCTCTCTGTCACACACACACACACACACACACACACACACACACACACACACACACACAAAATCATCTTTGGGTAATTAACCCACACTATCCTGAGTTCCCTGAGACACCCATGTAAACTACCAGGAACAAAGAATCCAGAAGTTGGTGCAGACTGCAGAGGTAATGGGCACCTACCAGGTCGGACATTCCTGGTAATCAAATGTCAGTAAATAAGTTAATAAATTCCTATCCCATAGATTTCATGTTGCATATCCATTTAGGCCATCACTCATGCATTTGTAAATCATGGGTGGTACAAGGGGATATCCATTACGTAGGGTTCTCTATACCTAGAGTCTTCCAGGTAAGAAATGGTTTATGATGCAATAACTCCAGGGCTTGGTCCATATTCCTGAACTGTGTGTTTTCTTGCAGTTTACAGTCCAGTATCCACACTGTCCACACATCCCTTGTTAAATGTGGTGCTTCACCTTTCATATCTGAGTTGCAGTCCACGAACTTCCCTGCAGCCATCCCTTCAGTAGTTTGTCCAAGTATGCACAAGCACTTCACTGACGCACAAAATAATTATTTCCCTCAGCAACTCCTTACCTAGCTTTGTCCAAGTATGCACAAGCACCAAAATGAAACACTTCCCATATCAATCCCTTCATCAGTATGTCTAAATATGCACAAGCACTACTAAAATAACATTATTTTGCCCAGCGATCACTTCAGCAGTTTGTTCAAGCATGCACAAGCACCAAAATGAAATGCTGCCCACACTAATCCCTTTATCAGCATGTCTAAGTATGCACAAGCACTACTAAAATGACACATTTTATTTTGCCCTAAGATCACTTCAGCAGTTTGTCCAAGCATGCTCATGCACCAAAATGAAACGTTTCTTCAAGGGATCTCTTCAGTAGTGTCCAAGTATGCACAAGCACCAAAATGAAACATTTACCCACTGATCCCTTCAGCATTATGCTCAGGTATGCACAAGCACTGAAAGGAAACACTTCCCTCACCAACCCCTTCATCAGCATGTGTAAGTATGCACAAGCACTACTAAAATGACACATTTCATTTTGCCCAGTGATCACTTCAGCAGTTTGTCTAAAGATGCACATGCACCAAAATTAAATGTTTCTCCAAGCGATCTCTTCAGTATTAAGTCCAAGTATACACAAGCACCAAAATGAAACATTTCCGCACAGATCCCATCAGCAGTACATTCAGATATGCACAAGCACTGAAAGGAAACACTTCCCCCACCAGTCCCTTCATCGGCATGTCTTAAGTATGCACAAGCACTACTAAAATGAAAGAAAATACATTATTTTGCCCAGTGATCACTTCAGCAGGTTGTCCAAGCATACACAAGCCAAGCACCCTACTGATCCCGTCATAGACTAGTATGCACAAGCACTAACATTTCCCTACTGATCCCTTCAGCGGTATCTGGTTAAGTGGCCAGCTCAAATTCAGAGACTAGGTAAATGGACATGGAGGAAATCAAACAAATTAGCAGCACACAGTCTCAGGAATCAGCACTAATCATGTTTCCAGCACGCCATCCTTAAGGATGATAGGGTACCTTCAGGTAAAATAAAGGGCTCACCTTTTTCTTGGTGTGTGCCAACTCGGAAAAATGCAGACGACTAGAGTCTCAAGATCAACTCTGTATGAAGTACAAGGTCAAAAGAATATATTGGTGATCATGCAAGTTTTAGTATTAACATAGCATCAACATACAAATGCCTATTCATTTCCTCATGATGAACATTAGAGGTGGAACAGATCAAAACTATGAGCCAAAAATCCTGATGCTTGCATCAAAGCTGCCCTTTCACCAGGGCGCCAAACACGGATCTCTCTCTACAGTAAGTAGGTACTGCTTTGGTGCCTCAAAAACAACTACTGCAGGAAATTAAAATCATTACCTCAGAAACACTTCGTTCACACTGCTTGAGCCTCAGTCTTTTTTAAATGAGTTTTCAGAAGCAGAAATGGATTTTAGGCAAAGACCCTTTTATAGCAACTCCACTACTGTACGGACGGAAAAATCAACTGACTAAATGCGCCTAATCAATGGAGAGATGCAATTGGAGGTGAAAAAAAAACACCTGACTACAACCTCCAATTGCATCTCCAATGTATTAGGTGCATTTGGTGACAGGATTCGCTGTCAGAACACAACACGGAACGTACTGCATTAAAAAACAAACAAAAAAATAACCAGACAACTGGATCCACAGCAAGTAATTGTGGGCTGCAGAAAACTACTTTGCAGGCTGAGTGTTTGAAACCCCTAGTATAAGGGCACTTCATTCTTTCTTAGGGTAATGTACTGCACATGCGTATGGGATTTGCGTTCCCATACTTGTACAGTACATTAGTGCAGTGCAGGAGAACCAACAAAGAAAAGAGAATTTTAGTTGCTGTTTTTTTTTAATATGTATAAACATTAGGATTTTACGAGGGACAGTGCAGAAATACAAGGAACATTAAGTATGTTTCTCTTTCTTTAATTTTGCAGAATGTACCTGATTTTTCTCATGTTTTGCTCTGTGCCCCATCCTATGCCAGTAGAAGATCTGGTCAGTCAATTGAACTTCAGCAGCTGGACTTTTTTTCTGTTGGTATATGATTTATTTACAACAAGCACATTGGTTGGGCTGCCCAATCAGTGTGCTTGTTTTTGAATACCAATGGCTGGAGTGTGAGTAAATAAATCTGTGAGCAGCTCAGAAAAATGGCCCACAGTAGTGGTAACTCTGTCTTACTGTTATTCATTAAAAAAAATTGGAACACCAAAGATGTAGTTTAGGGAGTGTATGATAACACCCGATAATTATCCATCAGATGCTGCTTTATATGGAAAATGAACATATTCGTTCTGCCTGAATGGAAAAACATACTAACTTGTATTTTAAACAACCAATGTATAGATTGCTAATGGAACGAAGGTGTAAAAAAATGCATGTGGGTGGGAAAGAGAGAGAGAGAAAAGGAGATAAGAGAGTGAAGAAAAGTAAAATAAATCAAGTATCAGAGATATGCCAATTCAGAAAGTGAGTATTCTTTGGGCAGTAGTGAGGCAGTCTGTTCAAAAGTAGCTGATCCTAACAATGACTCGAGCACAATTGAATAATTTCCATTTTAGTTTGTCAAAGACCATGTGTGTTTCTGTTACGTATGTGTTTGGAGGGGAGGGAGAGAAGGAGTGAGAGAAACAAGCTGAACTACATTCCTGTAACCAGAATTTATTTCACTTGATCATGACAAATATCAAGGTGTACACAATTTGAAAGTGATTGTTTTGGGGAGGTTGTCTATGTTTAAGAATTAATTTTTACTTTCAGTTGCTCACAATTAAATGATCATCAGTCTGTGCTTCAGGAGCTACTTGTATCAGTGAGTGAGAGAGACAGAGACAGACCAGCTGAAATAATTATTACTGCCAGAGTTCCTTATTTTTTCAGATGATCACAGAGATGGTGGTAAAGTGGATAGTGTTGTCACCTCACAGCAAGATGTTTCCCGGTTTAATTCTTGGCTGAGGTGCCTTCTGTGTGGAGTCTGCATGTCCTCCCTATGTTCGCGTGGGTTTCCTCCTGGTGCTCCAGTTTCCTCCCACATTCCAAAGACATGCAGTGGGTGGATTGGACATTCTGAACTGGTCATAGGTGTGCGTGTATGTGATGTGGAAGATCTACCATGTCAGGGCTAGCTACCTGACATTGTAAACTTTGGCTCTAGATGATAGTCACTGTTGAAGTGACACCCCGACCCCATGTGCAAATATGGGAAAAGGGGTTATGGATGGGTCACAGTCATACATTTGACATGCATCCAGTGTAAAGGTAGTTATTTTGGAGAGAGGGACAGTCTGTGAATGATGGTGACTGCCAGCCTCTTTCACTTGATCACAGCTTAATGATCATTAGTCTGGTTGTCCAAAGCAGTGTGAATGTTTGTGGTAGAAGGAGGGAATCTTTGTGTGAAAAACAATCATGGCTTTTATTTTTAAACAGTGTTTATGACTTCTTCACAGTTAAATGTGAGAGGGGGCATGTTCTGCTTAAAGAGTATGTGTGTCAAAGGTACTGAAACTATTGCTCTAATAAAAAATCTTGATACGTTCTTGGTTTAGTTCATTTTTGCACCATTCATTATATTTTTTTGTTAATATTCTGCAGTCAGGAAAATTAACATGCCTTTTTAATGCATGCTGTGATGTTACATGCTGACTTTATAAGCTTATGCAATCCTGAGCCTGCTAGTTTTGTTTAGCTGCTTGCCCTGTTCATAGCACAACATTGCTTTTGTTAAGTAAGTTCTGTGTTCATATGCTTAAGCACTACTTTAATAATTCTTCCCCTGGCCATCAGATTATTAGGTAAGACTTGCTCCACCATTGCCTCAGGAAGGAATGTATTTTTGACAGCAGTAGTAAATGTCATATGGTTAACACTGCCTCTTAAAAGTGAATCAAAGAGAATGTGTTGATATACATTGTATCCAGAAAGATGATTACTGTGGAGGCTGCCAGCCCAGCTAGCTAGAATTTTGTAAATAATTCTATGTCATTGTAAATATTAGTATGATCCATAGGCTTGTCTACAAATGTAATTAACCTGTATGTTATGTGCTGAGCTTCACAAATGTAACCACAGTGTACCCTGCTGGAAAAGAGCAGAAATGTATATGGACTATATACCTGTGCAAATATATGTTTTCATAGTAGAAATTGGGGCATACAGATTTAACTTGCAAACTCTGAGAAAATAAGTAAAGAGTTTTATGATTGTGTTTACCACAGCTAGAAGATAGAATGTCTGCAGCTAGAAATTCATTCTATTGTTTGGAGACAGAAATAATTACTATGTTTAAAATGTAAAAGTGTTAATTGTTTTATGACTTTCAGTTTCAGGCAAGCATCTAAGAGATAAGTATTTTTCATAGAGACGCGTTAAATTCTGTTGGTATCTGTTTAGCCTGGGAACTAGAGGCAGGTGTCAAATAGTGATGTCATCTAGCTAACCCAGTAGTAATGTGTATTATTAATTTAAGACTATCTCAGAGAGAATGTCTGTGCATTTTGTATTTGTCTCAGGACCTGTAAACATCCATTCAGCACTTGTATTTGCCTTTCTCTGTACGTAAGACTTGGATCATAGTATCTCTTTTAGAGATAGATAGGAAAATATTAAGATCAGTGTATATGTTTTCTGTATTTATGTGAGACTGACCTGCAATGTTGTTTTGAAATATTTCCTGTGATTCTGAACTCTGTTGTCACTGTATTGAGTATTGTCTTGTTATATACTTAAACCTTTTAATTGTGGCTGGTTCTGTTTAGAGATATTTAAGCTCTTAGAGTACTTGCATGTATTTGGTAACACTGTACTGGTCACTCTAAAATAGCCTTAGTCTTGGACACACCATTTGGATAATAACATTACACAGTAGAATTGGTCACCCTTTGTAAGGGCCTTATAGTAGCTGATAAGTAGTGGTCGGTGGCAGTTGGCACTACTGTATAGTCTGGGCAGAAGGGGGCATAGCTAGTGAACCTGTGCCAGCCTTCCCCAGGAGCGTCTGTGTGTTTGTATATAAATCAAATCTGTGTGTGTGTGTGTGTGTGTGTGTGTGTGTGTGTGTGTGTGTGTGTGAGAGAGAGCTACTTGGGCAGAGACACGAAGCACTGGTTGGACAGAGAGGGTGCTGGAGGTTTTGGCTTGACCACTCGGCTGAGATCTTAACCCTATAGCTGTGCCAGTGGGGAGTCTTATTGGGGATCTGGAGAGAGAAGGAGAAACCAGCCCCAGACTGATTGTACTTTACTGTGTGTGTACTTGTCATCCTCCCAATATGCATGTCTCTCACTGGTGCTAGTGGTGAGGATTGAGGCTCCTTGATTACTGGGTCAGTGTAGGGGCATCGCAATTTCCATGAAGAGCTCTTCATGCAGGGGACAGCAGGAGGGTCCTCCACAAAGCCACACGTATTAGTTGGAGCATTGTCACAAGGACGGCATTGAGAGAACATGTCATGGTCTGACTCTTCTAGAGGTAAGACTGATGCTCAACCAGCCATGTGTTTTCTGCAGGTGCTGAGTTCATTTTCAAGTTCTGAAGGCCGAATGTATACTTGTCATCAGTGGAATATAAGGAAATTGGAGGAGGCATATTCCTGGTTTCCACCCTCTGGGTGCATCCCAAGTTTCTTCTGTCACCAACCTCCCAAATGAACAGCTAGAGCCTGATGTACTCACTAGTTCTACACCTGGAGGATTTCTGCTTGAGGATCAGTCCATCTTGGCTGACCTTGATAAGGGAGGATTACTGTAAGAAATTATTATATTCACATTTACTTACCTTTTTTCTGTTGTCTCCCAGATGGATTTTCTTTGCCAACCTTTTTTCCTCTGAGGCCTAACGCAGATCTCATAGGTTCATACTAGGCTATCTGCCCTAGGGCATTTATAAGCCTAGACAGAGTGTGTTTGGCTTTCACCACCCATTTTAAATTAATTTTGCTATGCCCTTTTTCGAGGTTAGTATACTGTGCCTCTGTCTAACAGTGACACAGAAGTGATACCCGGGGTAAACCTACGATCCCCCATCCACTCATCAAGATTCCTCTTGAAGAGAGTCAATGAGGGACTCTGCCTAACCTGGACTGGGATTTTATTCCAGAGTGAAGGAGCCTCTGGATTATAAATCTGTCCCTCCAGCATGTCCTATTTATTTCAGTGCTGAGGTTCAAGTCTCTCGAGCGCGTAGCTCGATGGGATTTGGATTTTCTGAGGTGCAGCATGTCCATTAATTCTGGGTTGGACATGGCTTTATACATCAGGCACAGATCGCCTCTGAGCAGGCGGTATGCCACTGAGTAGAGCTGGAGTTACTTTAACTGGGAAGCATATGGCATCTGTTTGAGCCCTTTGATCCTCTTGGTGAGTTACTTTTGGGGTCTTTCCAGTTGCTGCAGGTGTCTGGTAAGGTACATTCCAAAAGGGGCATTGTACTCAATTATGGGCCTGATGAGGGATGAGTAAAGAGGCACGATGACCTCCCCTGATCTAGATGTGAATCCCTTCATGATTAGGTGGGCTATATAAAATGTTTTTCTAACCACTTTGGCCACGTGGTTGTCAAATGAGAGATTGCTATCAACTTGGGTCCCAGGTCCCTAATTACTTCTTCTGTACTTAATGGATTACCACCTATGTGGTAATTTGTGGGCACTTTGTTTTTGCCAAAGGGGATGACTATACACTTTTTGGCGTTTAACTTGAGGCCATGGCTCTGGCACCAGTTGTCTGTTTCTATGAGGCCCTTTTGGAGGATGCTTGTGTCGGCTGGAGAGTCGATTATAGCACCCAGTTTGCAGTCATCTGAGAACTTGGTCAGCCACAGTCCTTTAGTGTTGACCTGTACCTCCGAGAAATATATACCGAACAGGAGAGGTCCCAGGACTGAGCCTTGTGGGACGCCACTTGTAACTGGTTTGGAGTCTGACATGGCTCCAGCAATTCTAACCATGTGGGTTCTGTCCTTGAGCCAGTTTGCAACCCATCTAGTGACATAGGGGTTTAAATTTAAGCTGGTGAGCTTATCTATAATGCCCGAGTGGAGTATTGTATCGAAGGCAGGTAGGCTGTGTGGACCACCTTCCCCTCATCAATGGCCTTGGTAACTGTTTCAAAAAAATCGACCAGGTTTAAGAGGCAGGATCTGCCCTTAAAGCCGAACTGGGTAGGATCCAGTGTCTGTAGGTCCCCAATATCTTTTTTTATGAGGTTCATGATGATCCTTTCCATAGCTTTGCAGACCAAGCTAGTCAGGCTTATGGGGCGATAGTTTCCAGGATCCGTTGAGGCACCACTTTTGCGGAGAGGGACCACTGTTGCTGTACGCCACTCTTTGGGTACATATCCTGTGGTAAGGCTGAGATTGAACAGTAGTTTTATGTTTGGGTTTAGCTCTTCTTGGAGTTCATGTAGGACGCAGCCCGGGACACCGTCTGGTCCCATTGATGCTGTGAGAGGGCGGCTCTTAACTGAGCATCTGAGATGTCAGGGGGGCAGCACTCTGCTGGGATAGATATTTGCCCTTTTGGTGGGGAAGTTTGCTGAACCTGACAGCTTGGATGTTGGCAATGTCTGTGGGTTCGGTGTATATTTTGTCATTTTGGACTAATTCTGAGCATGTCTGGGAATTCCCACCCAGGTTCATAGGTTCATAGGTTCATACTAGGCTATCTATCTGCCTGGCATTTACAAGCAGCCCCAGCCATTTTGGCCACGCCACCACTTTAGTAGGGGGGAACTATACCCATTATTTTGCTGTGCCTCTGTTGAGAGTTGAGCAGTGAGTATGAGGTAAGGTATCTGGTATCTTCATCCCATCCATTGGTCAAGATTTCTCTGAGGAAGCCAGGTGGGCTCTTGCCTCACATTCCTTTTTGTTCCTAACATAACTAAAGAAAGCCTTGTGATTATCTTTAGTGTCCTGTGCAATTTTTCTCTCGAAGCTGGCCTTAGATGATTTTATGAGTGCCCGTAGTTTTTTGCTAACACTGATCAGAGATGCCTTCCTTTTGGGATTTTGCTCTATCATGTAGTAGCTTCCTCCTTCTATTGTATAGTTTGTTTATGGCTGGGGTCCACCAGACAGGACGTCTGCCTTTGGAGGATTGGGTCTTGGTTTTATTTGGGATTGCATGATCCATGCATTTCTGAAGGTGTTCATAGAATGCATTTATAAAGGATTCTGTGGTCTGGGCCGTATTTTCCACAGGCCCGGGGGCTTTGAAGGATTCCACCTTGGTTTTGAGGAGTGTGAAATTTGCTTTAGAGAAGTTTTTCACTGTGGTTTTCTGGGCAGGTGGTGGGGTCGGGATGTGAATATCCAGTGAGATTAGTTTATGGTCTGATCTTACCAGTGAGGGATACACTTCTGGTCTGGAGCATAGAGTCCCCATGTTGGTGATGATCAGGTCCAGTATGTTTTCCCCTCTTGTGGGAGTGGTAACAAGTTGTTCCATAGTATTTGAGTTTATAACTTCTAGGAACCTTTGAGCTAGGGTGTTGGAGCTAGAGTAATGCTCCCAGTCTATGTTTGGATGTGCTAATCTTCAGGAATAATTTACCTACTAGAAATACACTTGTCCAGTTTAGGGAGAACACAGACACCCTAAATTTAATCTAATCATATCTGGTACTTGATGCTGATAGCCATTGGTGTCATGCACAGACATAATTTCTTGTCACTGTTTGCATTTTGTTCTAGAGAAAATTCTGTTGCGAAGTGGTTCTTACACAGACGTGTTTGCTGTCCTTTCAGTGGTAGTGCTTCAAAAAATGGTAAAAAATCTTCCTTAGATTAAATTTAGGGTGTCTGTGTTCTCCCTAAACTGGACAAGTGTATTTCTAGTAGGTAAATTATTCCTGAGGATTAGCACATCCATTGATTGTTTTGTTTAGTACTTGAGCATAAGTTAAAGCCCTGGGTTAGTAATTAATGATTAAAAGCACTTTCTTCCTGTGTAACTAAGAAACACTTGGATTTCTTGAAAAGCATTCAGAGAAGGGAAATTCAGAGAAGGGTAGTTCAGTTGTTCAAAAAAATCTATTGGGTTACACCTTATGAAATGAAGGTAAGCGCTTTTGAGATGCAAGCTAACCCCAAACCATCTTACATTTCTGGCAAATTGCTTAATGCACAGCTGTAATCTTTTTACACTTGAGTTTAGCTGTAGGTCATAAATGTTTTTCCAGTTTTTATTTGTGTGCTGTAAATGCTACTGATTGTGCCATGGTACACTTATAGTTTCTCTTAACTAATTTACAAAAACAAGCTCCAACATGCTAAGATATCAGCAGCACAAAAAAGTGATCTTACAAATTTGATATTGTAAGATTCTGTAAAAGAACATGCAATAAACAGTAGTACTTCCAGGGTATGTCCAATATGACTGGTTCATACGTGAATATGCTTCCAAAAACAGGGATCTTAAATGTGTCATAAAAGTACTTTGGGATCAGTCCCCCAAATTCAGTACTTTAGACTTTAAAAATAAAAGCAGCACCGGTGTTGGTAACTCTAGCATCTGGAAATCTATTACAAATAGAGGAGATGCCAGTTCCAGGGTGTGTGATGGTGGATAAACCTTTAGTGGTCACTGCTAAAGAGGTGTTATCCTCTATGGAACAACTTGTATATACCTCCTGAGTTTATTCCTGCTTTTGGCTGTAAATTATTTGCACATGAATATTTTAACATTATGCAGGTATCTGCTAGGCAACAGCAAGGACCTCTGCTGGTCTCTGCAAACCTTCACTGATACGACTTAAGGTCTTTGAAGGTAAACAAAAACATAAAATGTTTTACGGCGGCCAAAATTGAATCCTTCCATACCCAGACCTGAACCGCAAAGATAGTCTTGCAGTCGTGTGGCAGTGTCCCAAAGTAAACTGCTTGAGAGAGTTTAACTGGCTTCAAAACAAAATGTGAGCACACCAACAAAGCTGAGAAAAAGCCAAAAAATGTCCTAAAACACTTCTTTATTACAAAAGGATGAGCACTTTCGCAGGATTACCGCTTCATCAGATCCATATAAAAAGCAACTCAAAGTAAAACACTTATACAAGTTAAAATCACATAGAATTAAAAAACAAGTTCACCTTCTACTAATTAGAGCTGGCCTTAAAGGAATACTAGCATTAAGCCCTGGAACTTTGTGTGCTTGCAGGGCTATAATCCATTTCACTTCCAAATTCTCCAAGTAATTATTCACATTACCTCTTCTCATACCAGGTTTAACCAGTTGCAAAACTCTAAAATGGAAAACATTATGCCCTGTTTTAGCCATATGTGCTGCCAATGCATTTGTAAGGACTTTGTTTCTGATATTCCCAACATGTTCCAAAATCCTTTCCTTAAACTTACGCATCGTCTTGCCCACATAAAAACTTTGGCGCTCTGTGCAAGTTGCTAAATAGACCAGACAATTACTATTGCATGTGGCAGACAACCTAGGGACAAATTCTCTCCTAGTAATGGGGTGAATAAACATGTGTTCTCTGACTATAAAAGTACATGCTTTGCATTTACCACAAGGCAAAGTTCCTAGTCTTGGCAAAGGATCAGTCACTGCAACCTTTGGGCCATAGCACAGCATACTTTTCAAATTCTTGTTATTTCTAAAAATAAAACTCGGTCGAGACCCAATCACTTCACTGGTGGCTTCATCTGCTAGTAGTATAGGCCAGTTTTTCTTAAATGATATCACAAAAATCAGAAATATTACTAGAATAGGTAAACAGCACTTTAGGATCTCCATGATTCAAGTCACTACTGCGATGCCACCTGTTATAATTCCTGTACTTATTAGAAAAATAGGGAGCTCCTTTATCATTCCTATGCACTTGTACCTCCCTATGAATGAACATCAGCTGTCAATCTATCCGAAAGATCATGTAAAAATTTATCAATAGATTCACTCATATACTATATACTATTCTTCCATAAATCCAGTATGCACCCCTCACATATTTTTAAAAATATTGTGAAAGGACAATCCTTGAGGTTGTCATGCCTTAACACTGATGATACAGGTATGAGTGAATTTATTGATAATTTTTTACATGATCTTTCGGATAGAGGATACCCTGATAAATTGAGAGCTGATGTTCATGGGGAGGTACAAGTGCATAGGAATGATAAAGGAGCTCCCTATTTTTCTAATAAGTACAGGAATTATAACAGGCGGCATCGCAGTAGTAACTTGAATCATGGACATCCTAAAGTGCTGTTTACCTATTCTAGTAATATTTCTGACTTTTGTGATATCATTAGGAAAAACTGGCATATACTACTAGCGGATGAAGCCACCAGTGAAGTGGTTGGGTCTTGTCTGATTTTTATTTTTAGAAATAACAAGAATTTGAAAAGGATGCTATGCTATGGCCCTAAGGTTGCAGTGACTGATCCTTTGCCAAGGCTAGGAACTTTGCCTTCTGGTAAATGCAAAGCATGTACTTTTATAGTCTGAGAACACGTGTTTATTCACCCCATTACTAGGGAGAATTTCTGCCACATGCAATAGTAATTGTCTGGTCTATTTAGCAACTTGCACGGAGTGCCAAAGTTTTTATGTGGGCAAGACGATGCGTAAGTTTAAGGGAAGGATTTTGGAACATGTTGGGAATATCAGAAACAAAGTCCTTACAAATGCATTGGCAGTACATATGGCTAAAACAGGGCATAATGTTTTTTATTTTAGAGTTTTACAACTGGTTAAACCTAGTATGAGAAGAGGTAATGTGAATAATTACTTGGAGAATTTGGAAGTGAAATGGATTACAGCCCTGCAAGCACATAAAGTTCTAGGGCTCAATGCTAATTCCTTTAAGGCCAGCTCTAATTAATAGAAGGTGAACTTGATTTTTTAATTATGTGTGATTTTAACTTGTATAAGTGTTTTACTTTGAGTTGCTTTTTATATGATCTGATGAAGTGGTAACCCCGCGAAAGCGCCCATCCTTTTGTAATAAAGAAGTGTTGTAAGACGTTTTTTGGCTTTTTCTCAGCTTTGTTAGTGTGCTCACATTTTGTTTTTAAGCCTAGATTTTTTGTTTGTGAGCCACCTTTGGCAGGAGTGTGTACTGTTTATTTCATAGAGTTTAACTGGCTGTCAGGGGGACCCCTTTTCTCCTATAGAAATATACATGATGGTGTTGTATCTTCCAGAGTAAGAGTGATTATTTCTTCTCTCTTCCAGACTAAGACAGATCATTTTAACACCTCTTTGTCCTTTGTGACAGTCTACAAAGTGGACAGCATCGTCCACTTTACCCCATAATAGAGAGTTGATTTTTGGAGGGACAGCTATGGAAAAAAAAATGTTTACTTCCAGGAACTTGGCCACAAGGGCACTAAATTATATGACCTCACTGGGTGAGGTACTGGAGACTTTTATAGAAGATTCCAGAATTAGATAACAGACAAATTGTAGAAATGTAGTGTCATAGCAGATGAAACTGTTGCCCATACCCTCAGATGTGCATGTGACACAGTGGAAACTGATCCAGATCCACCATGTTAGAGTAGCTATGAAAAAAGATGTGCCTGACTGAGGACCTTCATGAAAAGACATAACTGTACGAGGACTATGGCTTATCTTGAGCAAGTTAAATGCTATTTTGATGCCCCAAGCATCTATGATTGGCTGTTTGGTTAGCCAGTTGATTATATTGATTTACTTGGAGAGGGTCAAAATGTTTTATAGAAATGCACTATGCTTCTACTCATCAATTTCGAAATAAATTATCCAGCAAGTAAATAAACAGTACATTGGAAACCAGCTCCATGTGCTGTAGCATTAGGAGTGAAGAAATATGTTGCAAAAATATCTGCATGATTACATGCTGTACTATCCCACTTCCTCTGTTACCACATTCTGTTTGCAGTATTCTGCATCATGAGCAATAACTATAGACAAATGGATCTCACAAACAGTAATTGTGGGCTGTGCAACAAACCTTTAGCAAAGCTGGTTGGCATCCTGGGCAGCGCCATCAGTTGAACTCCCCCAGCTGAAGCTGAAGACCAGAAAAAAGTCTTCTTATAGCTAAGCATTCAGCTGTTACAGCAAAGAGTTGTTATATAGATATATGTCAGACTAAACTAGTGAAGAGCTATAACAGCTCCACGGTGTAGTTCACTGACACTTAAGCTGAAAAATAGCAGATAAAAGTCTTAAAGCTAAGTAAAGAGTTAGCATATATCTATATAGTAGCTCTTTGGTATAGTTTACCAAAGGTGTTTGACACAGTTTAGCAAAGAGAAACTTTATTTCTACACTTGTAACGATTCGCATCCTACTCCACAATTCTTCAGAACATATTCTTGCTTCTAATTTCTAACCCTCTGTCTGACCCTCACTCTTTATCTTAATAATACATGTTATAAAACAATAATTAAATGTATCATATTACCTCTGTTTATCATTGCTTATCTAAAACACGTTTTATTATTGTATTTACCTGTTTGTGCTTGTGTAGTGCTCATTGCCCATTTAATGTGTACTTTCAAACCTGTTATTGTCTTATGTAAAATGTCATAACTTTCATGTGTCATCTGGAGCTTTTCTCCCTGGGCCTCTGCTGAAAATGGGTTCCTGATCCAGTCGGACTTTCCCAGTAAAGAAATGTTAAATAAATAAATAAAGAACAATACAAGCTCTCTGCTGCAATTCTGAATTCACCAACATTGATTGACTGCCATTTTAAACATGATCATGGTTCATAGGTGTGTACTAGGCTAATGGCCCTGGAGCCTTTACAAACCTAGCCCATAGGATTACCCTGACATCATGTCACCCAACCTTAGTTCCCAGTACCTCTGTCGAGTAGAGCCACTGGAGTGATCCCCGGGGTGAATTTTCTATTTCCCATCCACTTATCAAGGTCCCTCTTGAAGAGGGCCAGTGAGGTGCTCTGTTAGACATGTATGGGAATTCTATTACATAGCAAGGGCAGTCTCTGGGTTATGAACCTGTCCCTCCAGTACGTTCTGTTGATTGTGGTAATGAGGTTGAGGTCACTGGAGCATGTGGTGCGGAGGGACTGGGATTTCTTCAGATATAGCATTTCTAACAGAGCTGGATCAGACATGGCTTTGTATGTGAAGCAGAGATCACCTGTAAGTAGGCGATATGAGACAGAAAATAGTTGGGAGTTTTTTTAATCTGTCCATATAGGACAAGTGTTTAAGGCCTAGGACCCTCTTTGTGAGGTACTTTTGCAGCCTCTCCAGTTGTTGCAGGTGTCTAGTGAAGTACATGCCAAATGGGGCATTGTACTCGATGATTGGCCTAATAAGGAAAGAGTAGAGGGAGACAGTGACCTCTTTCTTCCTGGATGCAAAACCCTTAGTAATGAGATGTGCCACATAGAAGGACTTTCTGACCACAATGGCAGTGTGGTGGTCAAAAGAGAGGCTGCTGCCAACCTGTGTTCCCAGATCTCTTGTAACACCTTTTGTGTTCAGTGGACTACCATCGATGTGGTAATTCATGGGAACTGGGTTTTTACCAAAGAGGATGATGACACTTTTTTTGGCATTGAGCTTAAGGCCATGGTTCTGACACCAGTCATTGGTCTCAGTGAGGCCTTTCTGTAGGATGTCAGCATCACTTGTGGAGTTAATAATAGCTCCCAACTTGCAATCGTCTGTGAACTTTGTCAACCAGAAACCCTTTGTGTTGACCTGGACTTCAGAGAAGTAGATACCAAACAGGAGAAGACCCAGGACCGAACCCCGTGGGACTTCACTCATAACTGATCAGCAGTCTGACTTGGAGTCCGCTACTTTGACACTGTGGGTTCGATCTGTGAGCCAGTTTGCAACCCACCTAGTGATATGGGGGTTGATGCCTAGTTTAGTGAGTTTTTCTATGACTCCTGAGTGGGGAATGGTATCAAAGACTTTGGCCAGAACAAGGTAGGCTGTATGAAACACCTTGCCTTCATCCACAGCTCTTGTTACTGACTCAAAGAAGTCGACCAAATTGAGCAGGCATGATCTACCCTTCACAAAACCAAACTGTGTGGGATCCAGAGTTTGGAGATTCCCTGTGTCCTTGTTTATTAGGTCCATGATGATCCATTCCATAGCTTTGCATATCAGACTTGTCAGGCTAATGTTACGGTAGTTCCCAGGGTCTGTAGTCTCTCCTCCTTTGTGGAGCAGGATGACTGTAGCAGTGTGCCATTAGGTAGGGACAAAGTCTGAGGTGAGGCTGTGATTGAACAGGACATAGAGATGAGGTGCCAGTTCATTCTGTAACTCATGTAGAACACAGCCAGAGATATTGTCAGGTCCCATGGAAGCTGTATTCTTGGCCTTGGACCGTGCTGTTTTAAACTGTGCAGCAGTAATAGTGGTTGCCTGGCAATCTACTGGTATTGTGATTGGTCCTTTTGGGGGCGTAAAGCTGGCACTAGGTCTGTTGGCCAATATATTGGCAGTATCTGTTGGCTCGGTGTAGGAGATACCATTGTGTAGTAGCGCAGAGCAAATCTGGGTATTGCCATGGAGATTCTTTATATAACTATAGAAGGCCTTGTGGTTGTCTTTACTATCTGCTGCAATTCTGTTTTCATAGCTAGCTTTAGAGGATTTGATGAGGGATCTCAACTTTTTGTTGAGGCTGATTAAAAGAGCTTTTCCAGTCTTGGGACTTCACCTTATTCTGCATCAGTTTCCTCCTCCTGTTGTAGAGTTTGCTTATGGCAGGGGATCACCAGATTGGCTTCCTTTTTTTGGAGGAGAGCATCTTGGTTCTATTGGGTATGGCGAGATCCATGCATTTGTGTACGTGTTTGCACAGTGCATTGGTGTATTATTCAGCGGTTATGCAACTAGTCTCCATTTGCATGGGTGCCATGAAGTTAGCCACCTCTGTTTTTAGGAGCCCAGAGTTAGCTTTGGAGAAGTTTTTCATGGTAGTTACCTTTGCAGGGGATGGGGGGTGGGAGGGATGTGGATTTCCAGGGTGATTAGTTTGTGGTTGGATCTAACCAGGGAGGAGTTAACTACTGGTGTAGAGCAATGGTCGCCCATGTTAGTAATGACCAGGTCAAGGGTGTTGCTACCTCTAGTGGGGGTAAGAACGAGCTGGTCCAAGGCATTTGAATTAATGAATTCCAGGAAATGTTGGGCAAGTGTATTGGTACATCCCAGTTAATGGATTGGTAGATGAAGTCGCCTAGTATGAGAGTGTTAAGCTGGACCCTAATATTCTCCAATGTGCTTGGGAACGTGGAGTGTGAGTCCTGGGACATTGTTGGGGACCTATAGCAAGCTACAACCTGAATCGCTGTCTTACCCAATGTTAGCTGCACCTGATGTATCTCTGATGCATTATGTTAGGTTACCAGTCTGGAGGTGTGTGCATCCTTTATGAATATGGGAACACCACCGCCTTTGGAGCTTCGGAATGAGTTATAGCCTGGTAATGCAGAGGTGCTTTCTGCTGCCTTGAACCAGGTCTCTGTTGCAGCACAAATATCGTTGTTCTCCATTTTAAGGAGTGCCTCGAGCGAGTGCATTTTGAGATTTAGACTTCTAGCGGTGAACAGCATGACCCTCAGAATGCATTTGTTTCTAGCTGTTATGGTGGTAATTTGGTCTTTGGAACACTGCCTAAAAAGACACTATAGGGGTGGCAAGAGCCTTGACCAGTATCCAGAATCCCAGGGGTGACAGACGCAGGCTATCTCTGGCAAAGCATCAAGGTCTGTTAATCATGTCATCCCAGGCAGACAGATACTGGATCCCATTAGAATGACACCAGAAAGTTAGCCAATTGTTGAAATCAATCATTTTTTGCTTTTACTGTGGTATCATTCTGGGTGATGGTAGGTTGCTGCTCAGGGCTAGGGTCATACCCACCTGGGCTACATAATCCGAGAGCTCCTCCATGTCTCTTTTCATGTAGTCCAGGGAGATACGTCTCGGGTCCTTCACACCCACATATGCAATGACGGAGTCGTATTTTTACCATGTTGTTGAGGGACCTGAGTGCGTGCGTTATGTGGCAGATCCTGACACCCGACTGTTACTTTCTCCTTATTCAGCCTAGTAAGTGGATATCAGTGTGCCTCACTATCGAGTCACCTATGGCTAGTGTGTTGCACATGCTGTTCTGCCTTTGGTTGCGTGGCACACTGTTCAGGAGAGTTATATGTCTCGTGATTAGTGTTGTGTTGTGGTGGTCGAGTGCGTTTCTGCCTTAGAGGTCTCTGCTGTTTGGGTAGATTTTTGAGAGCCTCTGCAAAGGTGGGTGTGTGGTTTGTGTTTTTATGTGACAGCAGTGCTGGTGTGTGTTCTGGAGGGCTGTGTGTTCCTTAAGTGACTACTGATGCTGCTTGCTTGGAGTAATTGTCACCTGTTCTACAATGTTAACTGCACCCCCTAACAGCTTGTGTCTGTGACGGCTATCCATTTCTCCCCACCAATCTTATGGTTTTGTTGTGCGTTAACATTTCTAGAGTAATGGCACTTTTAATTATTTTAGTCACGTGCCATTCCATTAGTTATCGCAGGCTTTAGGTATTAATGTGTAATTTGCTATTAATAAGGCCATCTCACAGACAGTGTCTCAGATTTCAGAAAACTCAAGTCCTCATTTTTAATTTGCAACTCTTATTTGGGCTGTCTACAACCCACAGGGTGTTTACCAGATGTTAGCTCTAATGTTTACACATCTGCAAAAATAAAATGTAACCACACTTCCACACCTAAATGTTTACCTCTCTGTAACCAAGTCCCAGCAACTGTTACTGAAACCCATCAGTTAAATCTTTTTGACGCAGTTGTTGTGATCTTTGAAACTTAATTGCCCTTTCTGTGGGTTGTTGTAGATTGTCTCTGTGTGACAACCTTATGTCTCAAAAGAAATAGCTGAACATTCAAAATCTAATGACAGATTTCTCTCAGCAGCAGGACATTGTACTGAGGTATTAAAAGGAACCCTTGATCCAACTCCTGCATTCTTTTGGATCTTATGCAAAGGTAGGCATGGGAAGGCCTTAATAAACTCCCAGAAATTATCTTGAACCAATCAAGATTCGCTAAACAGCCTGTCTGGGTGATTTCATTACTTTATCCAAGAATAATTTAGCAGTTGACAACAGACCCTTTGGATTGTGCTTATGGATCTCACTTAAGACTTTTTTTCTCTGCAAAGTAATTACTGTTAAAATGAAGGTATCTGTGTATCAAACAGAAAGAGACAAAAACAATGTATGGAACCTTAACAGCTTTTCAATGCAACTTCCTTCCGGGTCACACATAAATTGCTGCAAATAGCATCACAGTTGTGTGATGCATCAGCAAGCAAGCAGCCGCAGATAGTTCCAACTTTGTGAAGCGACACCTGTGATCTGTCTTTGGGCTACTCAGGGCAATTTATATCTTTGAGAAGTCTTCCGAGCCTGCAGAAGAGCTAGCAGAAGGGAGTGGTCTAAGATGAGCAATGAGTCGCAGCACTCATGAAGAGCTTCACAGTTTAAGTGGTTTCAAACATCATTACCCTACTGGTGGACAAAGATTGAACTTGAGCTTCAATTGATTGATGATCTGAGTTACTCCATGGGAAACCACTTTTGGCAAGTTGTACCAGAAGTGATTCTGTTTTTAGGGAAATTCCTCCCTTTTCAACTAAATGTGACCTCAGAGTTGGCATATATACGTTTGTGTGTGTGTGGAGCTTGTCTGTGGTGTATACCACATCCGGAGATGCAGGGTAGATTGCCTTGTTTTTCAGCAAGATGTTTTTGATAAATGCAGTTTAGGGATTCCAGTCCGTGTTGCATTCTCTTTCATGAAAGTGACAAGAAGCCAGCTAAATGAGTTATCCTATAAACAGACCACTCAAAAAATTACTTGAAAATTATATTCACACTAGAATTTCCCTTTCAAAACTTCCATACATTTTCTCTGCTTGAATACCATTGATACTAGTTTCTGCAGACCCACACAATTGTGACACATCTGTAAAAAAAAAAAAAAAAAAGACTTCCAACAGGTCATGTCTTCTCTAGAAGAACTTGCAAGAAAAATAGATACATTTTCAGACAAGACGTTATGCTTTGCATGGAAAAATCTTTAAAAAAAAAAAAACTGTGATAGAAAAACAGAGCACTTAAGATTCAGTGCATGGAAATTGCTTTAAATGATAGCAATGGAAGAATAAAAGAAGAGGTGTACACTAAAATAGAAGACCTGGAAAACAAAACAGAGGGCTAACATAAGTATACTTTGAATTCTTGAGACAATAGAAGGTAGTGACTTGATATCTTTTCTAACTACATGGATTCCATAGTTCTTAAACTTTCCAAGAGGGACTCTGTTTTGGAATTGAAAGCACCTGTAGGGCAATTGGTAAATGGATTCCTACAAATTCGGCTGCTACATCTCTATTAATAGTTTGTAGAAATTTCTTTCATTTCTTCACAAGGAACTGGTTTTGAAGACAGTTTGGGATAAATCTCCATTAAGGTAGGTTCAACATAGTTTTAAGATTTGACAATGTTTATTCAGCCAAGACAATGGGGAAAAGAGGAGTGTGTTCTGGCCAGTAATCAAACAGAACAAAATAATCACAAGTAACATCTGTTGTATCCCGCTTGACTGAAAATATTTCTGCATACTGGGCAAAGAATTTGTAATACATAAACTTAAATCTTTGTTAAAAACAGTAGTCTTACCTCTTCATGTGATGATGTGGCCTGCTCAATCACTACTATGAAAGAAAATAACTGGGATGATGCAACAAACTAGAAATTAAGACCACTTCCTGTACCTGCAACTGTAAATAATGAGGAAAAAAAGACTCTTGATGTTAATTTCCCTAATATAATTTGTCACTAAAGCCTTATAACATGTTTTCTCAAAGTATACTTTAATATAGTTTCGCTATCAGAGTATATTTACAATGTATAGCTTTTTTATGGTAGTATTGTATAAAATTGATGTTCTGTATCATAACTTATCCATGAATGGTCTGGCATTAAGGTGGGAAAATGAAGAGAAATATAAACAACTTGCTTTACTCCATTATAAACATATCACTAATATAAATAATTTATCAGATTTCATCATAACTGGTTATAAATGAAACATTTTCCTTAATTTATATATTGGATATGGTTGATGAAAGTGAGCCAGAAGATGGTAAAAACATGTGGGGAGAAATGATGGACTGGATACAGAACGAAGAAATGCAGCAGAGTGAAGGTATGAAAGGTGAGAACAATCCTATACAGAAACTGTCAAAGAAGGGATGCATGGTAAGAAAGAAGCGAAAGATGCAAGTTTGAAGAAAAAATATTGTTTAAAGTGTGGATTGAGCAGAAGGAAGATACAGAAATGGACAGATATAAGGTATGGGGCAAAGTTATTTATTAAGATGCTCGGAATCAAAACTAATGAGGTAAGAGGATTTGTCTATATTAATAAAGAAACATTTTGTGAAATTATTTTCAAGACTGGGCAGATAATGGAAAGATTTATAAAAGAATATGAAAAAGTGTGCACCATGGAACTTATATGTATTTAAGCCCCCTTTTAGGGAAACTAAGAAAAAAATATTCAGTTCAGAAAAAGAGACTTTAAAAAAGCATTTATTACATTTATGTAATGGTGTTTTGAATATATCAAAAGTGTATGACAATAGAGGTTTATGGACTTATGGATTAGGGCATGGGATTGCAATGTGATATTGAAACTGTGAAATGACAGTATTGTACATATTCCAAATGTTATTAATGTTGAAGGTTATAGAGGCCTGGTTAGATATTGGAGACAGCCAAAAACATGCTTTTTTGTGTGGAAAATAATTAACAAATGTGAAAAAAATATACGTTTTTCATGTGTGGGCATAGGACATGGTGCAAAAATTGTGAACCAAAATGTTGTTAATGTAAAAAAAGAGGGACTTTTGGGGGGGGGGGTGTGAAGAGCAAGAAAATGAAGCACTGTTGGACATAGAGGAGGAAGAAGAAGAACAAGGTGAACAGGATAATGTTATAGAAAAGAAATTAGAAGTAGAAGAAATGGGGAAAATATAGTAGCATTACTGATGGAGAACAAATGATACAAAAAAATAAAGTGAAGGAATACTTAAACATAGAAGATATTGAAGAGGAGTCAGGTTTAAGTGAGAATGATGACGTTAAATGGAACACAGATAAAAGAAAAATTCAGTTGGTAAAAGAGTGAGAGAAAGAAAAAGAATATAGAGGATTTAAAAAAAGAAAGGGAAAGGATGAATGCACATTATTTAAAGCAGAGTTACGTGTAAGGCTTTGTCATTAGATGTTAATAGTTTTAAGAAGTTGGAAAGAAGGATAGGTATTTTGGAGTGGTGTAAAAAGCTAGATTGTTATGTTATTATATTAGAAGATATTAGATTTTTTGTCAAAGTCAGAAAGGATTCAAACTGAAGTGTGGTGGGGAAAAATGTGATATGGAAGTCTGGGAAAGATACATGTTTGGGAATGCTTATATTATACAAAGATACAATTAAAGTATTAGATGTCACCATTGTCTTAGCCAATAGAATTGCTATTATTGCTGAGAATTATATGAATTATTGCAATATATGCATATGCAATAAAAAAGAGAGGGAAGAGATGTTTACAAAGATAATACAATATGTAGCAGTTAACTTGGAGATAATTGTAGTAGGTGACTTTAATTGCAATTTAAGACAGCAAAATAAGAAGGCTTATGATAAACTAGTAAAGTGTATTGTACGATACGGACCATTAAAATATGGAATCTAGAGACTTGGCCGTATAAAAGAGGGGAAAAAGAACAGAAATAGATTATTTTTATTGTCAGTAAGCTTAGTAATAGTTAAACGAGTGTTATTGACAGGGTTTCAGATCACAGGGTAATTTGGGTTATGCTAAAGGGAATAAAAATAGGAAAAGGTATAACAAGAATAAATGAAGTGAAATGGGATGCTAAAGGGAGAAAACAGGTTATGATATTATGGCAATATCATGTAGGAATGAGAGAATTTTATAAAGATTGTTCAGAATGGTGGTTAAATTTTAAACCGAAATTTAAAAAAATATATGTAACATGGGAGAAAGAAAAGCTATACCTGGCAAAAATAATATATAATAATTTAAAAATTGAAATGATTAGAGAAGAACAATGAGATTTAGTTTTATTAAGGAGCAGAAATTATATGATTTGAATAAGAAGAAAATAGAACATTTATTGTACAAACAAAAATATTTCCTGAAAGGAAAAAAAGAAATTGCACCATATGCAAGTAAAATAATTAAATAGAATAATAGTGTAATAAGGGAAATGAAAGATTCTTCAGATAAAACCCATAATACACAAGAAGGGAGTATGAATGTAGTAAAAGAACATATTAAGACATTGTTTAAAGAGCAGAGAACAAAGACATGGAAAGGATGGAAGGTACGTAAATTTTCTGACATGGAGAATAAAGATTTAGAAAACGATGCTAGAATTGTGGAACTAGTACAGGCAATAAAAGTAATGAATTTAGATTCAACAGCAGGACATGACAGAATAGAATATAAGAGGTATAAAAATATGACTATAGAGCAAAAGAAATTGTTTATAAATGTATTAAATGAATGGTTAGAAAAAGGTTTCAGGTTTAAAGAGCTGTGTAGCAGTATCATTAGGTTTATTTGGAAAAAAAGGAAGAAATACAGAATTGGAGACCAGTTGTGTTAAATAATACAGATGATAAGATTATGAAAATATTACAAAAAAAGGATGGAAGGAAAAAGTAGGTAATGTTCTAAATGAACATGTTTGGCATAAAAGGAAAAAAAAGTTCAAAATTTGTTGTTAATTAGGGAAATATATGATAGAGTAGTGAGAAATGTTCAGGCAAAAGTAATGATAGGAGATTTAAGCAAAGCATTTGATTCATTTCACTACTCAGTATTATGGGGTATGTTTGCTGTATATAATATAAGTAAGAGGCTTAAAATCATGTGCATGTCAGCATGTAAGTATAACATAGTGAAGATTATGATAAATGGATGATTGAGCGAAGATATAGACAAGGCTATCCTTTTGAGCTGCACATTATTTGTGTTAGCAATGAAGACAATGTCTACGTATATGAATAAGGAGATGGATATTATGAGCTATATTTCAAATGAAGGAATAAAAATGCCCATTTTGTTAAATTATACAGATGAAATTATCATTACAACAAAGAATGAAGCAAGTATGGATACAGGTATAAAACAAATGCAAGAAATTATTCAGGCTGTTGGTTTTGTATTAAATAAAGACAAAAGTCAAGGTTTAGGTTTTGATACAACCAAACACCCAAATACTGGGTGATTTCAACTACCCTGCCATTAACTGGGAAAACTACTCTGGTACCAACACATTTTCCTAACTGTTCTTGGAATTCATAAATTCCAACGCCCTGGATCAATTAATCCATAGTCCCACCAGGGGCTCCAATATCCTAGACCTGGTCATTGCCAACATGGGAGATAGATGCTCCACACCAGTGGTCACCCCCTCATTGGTCAGGTCTGACCATAAGCAAATCACCCTTGACATCCATATTCCATCCCCACCCCTCAGTAAGGAAACCTCCATAAAAAACTTCTCCAAAGCCAACTTCATGCTACTCGTCAGAAATGACAAACTTCATGACACCCATGCAGACGGGAGCTGAAAGTTCGACTGGTGAATCCTACGCTAAGACACTTTATGAGCACATCCACTCATGCATGAATTGTGCCATCCCAAATAGAGCCAAGACGCTCTCCTCCAAAAAAAAAAAAAGGAAGCCAATCTGGTTGTCCCCTGCCATAAACAAACTGTACAACAGAAGGAAGAAACTGTTGCAGAAAAGAGGAAAATCCCAGGATGCAAAAAACTCCCTTAACAGCCTCAGTAAGAAGCTGAGAGCCCTCATAAAATCCTCCAAAGCTAGTTACAAAAATAAAATTGCCAAAGATTCCAAAGACAACCACAAGGCATTCTATAGTTATGTCAAGAATCTAAATGGCAATGCTCAGATCTGCTCTGAGCTACAACAGAATGGTATTAAATATACTGATCCCAAGGATATTGCCAATTGCAGATCGATTCAGTGCCAACTTCAACCCCCCTCTCACCCCCTAAGGGGCCCATCTCAATATCAAAAGATTGCCAAATTCCGGTAATCACGGCCACACAGGTAGAAACTGCACTCTCCAAAGCTAAGAATACAGCATCCATGGGACCAGATGGCATCCTGGGCTGTGTACTGCATGAACTACAAAATGAACTGGCACCTCACCTAAGTGTCATGTTTAATCATAGCCTCACCTCAGGCTTTGTGCCCACTGAGTGGTGCACAGCTACAGTTATCCCACTGCACAAGGGGGGGATCCACCTTGGATCCCGGGAACTACCGTCCCATCAGTCTGACAAGCCTGATCTGCAAGGCCATGGAATGCTTTATCATGGAACTTATAAACCAAGACGTTGGCAACCTTCAAATACTGGACCCCACCCAGTTTGGGTTTATGAAGGGCCGATCTTGTCTCCTGAACCTGATTGACTTCTTTGACTCAGTCTCTAGAGCTGTGGACAAGGGTAAGGCAGTCCACACAGCCTAGGCCTTTGACACCATCCCCCACTCTGGAATCATAGATAAACTTACTAAGCTGGGCATAAATCCCTACATCACTCGATGGGTTGCCAACTGGCTTACTGACAGAACCCAGACTATAAAAGTAGCAGACTCCAAATCCAGCTCCAGACAGGTAGAGTACCTCAAGGTTCAGTCCTGGGACTGCTCTTGTTTGACATCTATTCTCTGAAGTACAGGCCAACACTAAGGGACTCTGGCTAACAATGTTCTCAGATGACTGCAAACTGGGAGCTATTCTTGAATTCCCAAATGATGTGGATATTCTACAAAAGGGCCTTACAGAAACATATGCTTGGTGCCAGTGCCATTGGCTCAAACGTAATGCCAAGAAAAGTATAGTTATCCCCTTTGAGAAAACCCATGTACCCATGAATTACCACATAGGTGGCAGTACACTAAACACCAAAAGTGTGATGAGAGACTTAGGGACACAGGTGGACAGTGGTCTCACCTTCGATAACCACATCGCCACAACAGTCAGGAAATCCTTCTATGTGGCACACCTCATCACTAAGGGTTTTTCATCCAGAAAAAAGGAGGTCATTGTCCCACTATACTCATCCCTCATTAGACCCATTATAGACTACAACACCCCGTTTGGTATGTACCTCACAAGATATCTGCAACAGCTGGAAAGGCCACAGAAATACCTCACTAAAAGAATCACAGGCCTAAAGCAGGTGCCCTATGCTGACCATCTAAAAAAAAACTTCAGCTATACTCTGTGGCACATTGTCTACTCAGAGGCGATCTCTGCTTAACATACAAGGCCATGTCAAACCCTGAGCTGTTGGACATGCTCCACTTAAAGAAATCCCAATCCCTCAGAGCCACACGCTCCAGGGATCTAAACCTTGTCATCACAATAAACAAAACATGCTGGAGGGATAGGTTCCTGACCCAGAGACTCCTCATACTCTGGAATAGACTGCCTATACATGTGCGCCTCCTTGGCCCTCTTCAAAAGGAACCTTGACGATTGGATGGGAGATAGGAAATTATTCATCCTATCAGTCACCCTGCTAGACAGGGGTCCAGGGAAGTAAATATTGTGGGAAGGGATATCCAGGGAATTGTTATGGCTAGGCTTGTATAGGCCCTAGGGCCAATAGCCTAGTACCAACCTATGAAGCTATGAACCTATGAGGGAAGGATTAACAGAGTAAATTTCAATAAGGATAAAATTAAGATCCTTGGAATAAACCTTGGGAAACAAGAAATTGTAAATTCCATATTGAAAGAAAAAAATAGAGGGAATAAAACGTGTGTGTGTTTTTGGAAGTATTTTAGGCTTTCCTTTAAAAATAAAGTCTATTTAATAAATTCTGTGCTGTTAGCAAATACTGCTCATCTAGCTGCTGTTTATAGTCTTCCTTTAAACTTAGAGAACAATGTCTATAACATAATATTCTCTTTTATTTGGGGATCGAGGTTGAAATCTGTGAAAAGTGAAAAAGGAGGTTTAGGGTTAAACTAATAAAATGTATATATTCTCATTAAATTTATATACAGTAATGAAATGTTTAGAGAAAAATGAAGGTTCATTATTGATGAAAATATTAAGTTTAAAAAATAAAACAGAATAGTTGATTTTCCTAGTTCAGGAAAAAAGGGTTTGTTGTAATAAATAAATGGAAATTCATCAAGACAAGATTATATTGTGACTTCCAAGATGGCTGCACATTGAGTAACAGCTTAATTCTGCCTGTCCCAGTCTGAAAACAGAAACTTAACAGAGAAAGCCAGTGGACCTAGATTGCTGTGTAAAGTTTAGTAATTGACTCACAAGTGCACTGCTTAGATGTCAGGAAAAAAGAAATATAAAGGACCTGGAGGAAAGTTAGCTGCAAAAGTTGAGGAAATAACAGAATGGGAAAAGTACTGCAGTTCAGAGAGCAGCAGTGCAAGTTTCAGACATGACTTCCAGTAACCTAGAGGAAAATATAAAGCAACTGCACACAGACCTGGTTAAAATAAACAAAACACTGATGGAGTACATCAACATTAACCATAAAAAGCTGGAATAATGAAATAAGCTTTGAACAGGTATTCAGATAATGTGACAGAACTGCAAAACTCAGAGGTTGAAATGAAGAAAAGGCTGTCTGAATATGAGACTGCACAAGAAGAGATGGTTCAAAAAATAATATAATTAGACAGAGCACATAGGGAAAACCTTAAATTTTCTGCTGTACCAGAGAAGCTGGAAGAAACACTGTATTAATTTTATGAAAGTACAAATAAGCAACTGGGCTGATATTCCACAACATTGTTTAATTGAAAGGGCACAGTGTGTGTTTCCTCCAAACCTAGCTATGAAAAAATTTACCTAGACCTTTAATAGTAAATATGCAATCTTACCAGCAGAAGTTGTTGATTCTGACAAAACTGTGGCAGAAGGACAAAGTACTAACAGTGGGAGACAGCAGAGTGTTTGTGGAGAATGACTACTCATTGCACACCAGGCAGAAGAAAAAATAAATTTATTTCATTGTATAGGGCATACTGAGAAGCAGACATGATATTCAGACTGCTGTACCCAGCTATCCTCAAAATATTTTTCCCTGGAGGAACAAACACATTTTTGATAGTACATGCTAAGGAAGAAATACAAAAGTTTGACCAGCAAAAAGTGAGATATGAAACAGAAGGAGATTCTGCCTCTTGTTTTTCTGGTAATAAAAACTAAAGAGAGACTGTGCCAGTGAAACCTTTCCCAGTGTTTCAATGGAAAATGATTGAGAGAGAGAGAGTGGAAAATGATTGAGAGAGAGAGAGAGGAAAAAAGCACATAAGTTGACTAGTAGAATTGATAGTGCACTAGAGATGAAACAGGGAAGGGTGTGGGAGATGGAGATGAACATGAATAGAATAAAATAATCTGGAAATATTGGAATTTTTTGGACTTTGTTAACCTGTAGGGGACTCTAAAGCATATGCCCTACTTAACGTCATTAATGTTCAGAAAAATGCTCAGGAGAGGGGAAGAGGAGAGAGAGTGTTAACTGTAAAACAATTTTTTTTCTTAACAGTATTACTTCAATGGTGCATGATTTTCTCTGCGTGTGATAAAGTAAAGTTTTTCAGTTATTTTTAAGTGTAATGGGGATACTAATGTGAATAGGTGCTTCTGTTTATTCTTTTTGTTTCTTTCTCCTTTCTTTCTTTCTCCTTGTTTTGTTTTAAAATTTAGCAAATAGCTATGCTACAGGAGACACACTTGGAAAGAACTGAACATGTGAATTTGATAAAGAAAGGTTTTCAAGATGGTTATTCAGCAGAATACCTAGGGCAAAGGAAGACATGAGTACTTATGTTAATTGCAAGAGTAGCTCCAATAGTAATAGAAGAGGGGAAGAAAATAATAACGGTATAGCTGTAGTACTAAGGTGCTACTGAAAAGAGAGGAGGATTACATGGGCATGTATTTATTTTCAACCAAAAACTACTATAATAGAGCTAAAGAAAATTCTGGGAGAAATAATCTGCTTTCAGCAAGGAATATTACTTATAGGTGGGGACTGGAATTTGATTTGCAACAGTGAAGATGTGTCTGGGGGGGCCCAAAAAGGGAAATATAACAAAGGAGGATACATTTTTAAACAAATTTATGAAAATGTTTGGCATGGAATATGTGAATTCAGTACTAGGAATTCTGAGTGAATTTACATATTATTCCCCAAGATACAAGACTGGGCTAGGCTAGACAGAATTTACATTTCGCAGAAACATGAGCATTTAATTGAAGGCCTTAATACACACCCAATAACTATTTCAGATCATGCACCAATAGTGACTAAAATAAAAACACAGGATTATGAAATAAAAATGAGAGACTGGTGCTTTCCCACCTATCTGTTGAAAAGAGAGGAATTTAAGGAATGGTAGGGGATATCAGTCAGGAGCTATTAGAGAAGATAGAAACTTCTTTTGAAAATATAGCTGGGGGTGGGATAAAATTAAAATTAAATTTACAAATAGGGTGGAAATAAAATAAAGGGAGATATAGTTAAGAAGTAACAAGAATTATTTAGAGTGACTGACAAATATTAAAACATTTGAAAATAGGGGGAATCTAACAGAACAAGAAGAAGGGGCAACTACAGCATGCTGAACAGAAAATAAGGGACAACCATGATAATTTGCATGAGTTTAGAAAGATTGCTTTTAAGAGTTGTTTTTTTGATCATAACTGTAGAGCACAAAAACGTTTATCACAATGACTCAGACAATAGAAAGTAGAAAGAGTTGTCACCAAGCTCAGGGAGCCTATTGCAAGGAAGGTAACTAGAGATCTTGTAGAAGTATTAGAAATATTTAGGAAATTCTGTGAAATTCTGTATAAAGCAGAGAAATATGGAAATCAAGAAAAGGTACAAATGGAAATGTTTATGGAAAAGTTAAATATGCCAAGGGTAGAGGGAGACTAGGCTCAGTTGCCAACAGGATAGGAGGAGATGAGATAAAAATGGTAATGTATAACCAATCTACAGGAAAGTCCCCAGAATTAGATAGTATACGTATGGAAGTTTGGAGGGGAAAAAACTGCTGAAGATCTGGAAGGTTTTTAACAATATTATAAGAGGAGGAGAAGTACCAACATCCTGGAAGAAAGCGGTAGTAGCTGCATCCCTAAAGAGGGTAAAAGATCTATCAGATCCAGCTTCATATAGGCCCGTTTCAATACTAAATCATGATTATAAATTGTTTGTCTATAATGGTTAAAAGAATGGCAAAAGTGATACCCAAATTGATAATTATGGGTCAATGTGGTTTTCTTGCGGGGAAGCAGACATTTGACAACATAAACAGAACTGTGATGATCCAGAGGGAAGCAGAATGTAAGAAAATACCACTGTTGCCGGTGGGTCTTAATGCAGAGAAAGCATTTGACAAGAGTAACTTGGGATTTTATGAGCAGAGCAATGGAAGCATTTTCATTCCTTGATAAAATTATAAGGTTGATTAGGAGGATATATGAAGGATCGGAGGCAAACATTAGTGAGTAGGGTCCTCTCTGATGATCTCTGCTTCAGCAGAGGAACCAGGCAGAGGTGTCTCCCCTTTATTTGTATTATATTTAGAACCATTGGCAAAGAAAATAAGGGACTCAGAAATTCAAGGATATAATTGGTATGGTTAAGAAAAGCCTTCTCTATTTCCAGGTGACATTATTTTATACGTGACAAAACCAGAAAGAGACATTACAGTGTTGTGGAACATACTGTGACTGTTTCAAACTTTTCAGGATAAAAAAATTAATGAAACAAAAGTAGTAGCGGTAAATTATGTACCCACATACAGACTCGTTCAGCAATATCCATATTTATGGGGACACGATAAAATAAAGTATTTAGGAGTATGGTTTAAAAATTATACTGGTGTGGCAGCTAAGGATATGTGGGAAGAGACTAAACAAAAGCTAATACAAAAACTGAGAAAATAGAAGCTTTGTTATATAGATATTGATAGTAAGATGCAAGCAGATAAAATGTTTTTAGTCCTTTTAATCTTATACACTGGTCAGGCATATTTTTATCAGCCAGAGGAGAAGTTATGGATAGCAATTAATAAAGAGCTGACGGATTTTATCTTGGAAGGGAAGATAGCAAGAATCAAGTGGGATAAGCTTATTCATCCAATAGAACAGGGTGGATTGGGATTACCCGAGTTGAAGGGGGTATTTCAGAGCAACACATTTAAGGCTCCTATACACAACACAAGTAGAAAGCAATAATTCAAAGTGGAAAGAGAAGATGAAACAGGGAGGAAGCTCAAGTAACAGGGAAAGACTGGTATTTTGGATACAGACCTTTAAGGAGAACAATAATCATACAGAATATTATATTCATAAACTAGCAGAAGGTCTTCTAAGAACTAAGCTAACACTGGAATGGAGAAAGGAGATTCTGCCAATAAAGATGACTGCAATTAGGTATACAGACAATAGGTAAGAGGGGGTGGGAATGTATTGGAGAAAACTAGCAAAGGAACCAAGGTACTGTGAGCAAATAACTAGAGAGTGAAAGGTGATAGAATGGGAAGATTCCAAGAACTTATCTGGGCTGCAGGCTAAAGATTGCGTTCTGTATCAAGGATTGATAACTGAATATAGGCAAAGAGAAAGAAATAGGGGGGAAGCTTAACTCTACCAGTGCTGGCCTTTCATTTTTAGTGGAATTTAGAACAGAAGTTGCCATTTATAAAGGAATAATTAGTAGAGCATATAAAATATTGCATGATATCTATATGAATCAATTGGAGGAGGTTAGGAAGGACTGAGAAGAGTGAATTTTTCCTCAGGTAGGCAGCAAATGTTGAAGGTGTGATGGGGAAGAAAGAGGTAACTGGGAACATATTTTCTGGGAGTGTAATGAGTTACTAGACCTTAAAGATTCCCTCTACCAGTGCTGTTTTTTCATTTTTAGTGGAATCTAGAACAGACATTGCCATTTAGAAAGGTATAATTAGTAGAGCATATAAAGTATTGCATGATATCTATAAGAATCAATCCGAGGAGGTTAGGAAGGACTGAGAAGAGTGAATTTTTCCTCTGGTAGACAGCAAATGTTGAAGGTGTGATGGGGAAGAAAGAGATAACTCGGAACATATTTTTTGGGAGTGTAATGAGTTACTAGACCTTAAAGATTCCCTACAGACTGTCAGAGATTTTGGGTGAGCAACTTGGAGTGACTAGGGAAATATTTTTTTTTTTTATCTGTGATACAAACTCAGAATTGCCTAGATATAGTAAGGCCTTGCTGAGTCTAATTATGATAGCTGCCAAAAAAGCAATTACTAGAAAATGGAAATCATAGTCTAAGCCAGTTTTACTAGAAGTAGCGAAGATAGTAACGGAGTTAAAACATCTGGAACTGGAATCTTTAGAAAAGGGTAGGAGCAAATTACATAGGAAAAATGGGAACTGTGGGATCAATACATGCAGAGGAGGAAAGAAGTTTAAAAGAAGGCAAGATTTGAATGCGCTATATAATGGTCGACTAACAATGACTAGATATGTTAAAAGTGATATATAATGGTTGCAGATGCAGTTGTGTTGCACGGTTTAGAATGTATAATGTTTGCAACTGAGATTGTGTTGCTATGGTTTATTGTCATTTATATAAATGTACCATGGCTTATGTTATGCATGATAATTTAATAAAGATGTTTCTTGTTTAAAAAAAGACAAGATTATATTCTAGAAAATAAATGTGAATGAAATTCAAAATAAGAGAAAAGAATCGTGATAAGATTATAGAAACTATTATAGGATATATTCTTGGAAGGAATTAATCATTGAAAAAAGGAATGCCATCATTGCAAGAATGAAAAGATTTAAAAGACATAAAGATAGTCAAGATTTTTTATGGAGACTGTCTGTGCAAAAATGACTGGTAAAGGCGAATATGCCATATAAAAGTATAAAATATTGTTTATATTGTGGGGAATTTGAAACTTGTGAACATTTTTTCTGGAATGTAATAGATCGAAAATGTTATAGAAAAAGATTATAGAAAAGAAATAATGTGAACGAATTTAAAGATGTGATTAACTGAAACATGGATATAATAGAATTTGGGTATTATAGAAACAAAAGTAAGAAATAGGTCAAAAATCTTGATAAAAAAATTGTTTATGCTATGGTTGATCTGGAATCAGAGGGTTAAGGAAGTTATGGTTAACAAAAAATGGGAATTGGCAGTAATTTTGAAGAAAATAAGGTATTGGTTGTAGAAATTGGAGTGTTGGTCTAAAAATTAAAAAAAATATATATGTGATTTATTTGAAGAAGCAAATTGTAAAAATAGGATGTGATTTGTAAATAGTGTCTAATATACATTGTAAATAATTTAAAAATATGTATATATTGTAATTGAGTAAGAATGTAAAGAATTGACTGTGTAAATAATTATGGATTATGTAAATAAAAGAACCCTTACTCTTTTTGATAGGTGCTGTGGGATCTTTTATTTTCACCTGAGTTTACCATGAACTCAAACAGATGGATCCCCAGTTTAGTGTCTCATCTGAAAGATGACACACTCAGGAGTGCAACCCCTCCCACTTGTGTTGCACTACAGTGTCATTAACAACCATCCTGGTGTGGAAATAGAGCCCACAACCTTCTGCACCAAAGACGATTGTGCTACCTGTTGTGCCACTCAAGGATACAGAATACTCTTACAATTCAGTGGGAGGCATACGTGACTTTGTGACTCACATTCTTTCAGTAGTATCAGTTTTTGTTCTTTTGTAATGTGGAAGTTTTCAAAAAGTATTTATTCTGCTCCATCTCAAATTAGGTGCCCATGAGAATTGGTATAAAAAAAGAGAGAAGTGAACCGAAATTATTTGTACTGTACATTTTAGATGCAGAACTCTAATTCTAATGCACTTACAGTACTTACAAAATAATTTTATGTATCACAGCACAATAATGCAAAACTGCTAGAAAATAGTAAAAGATAACTTTAAGACGAAGAAGAGGAAAGTAGAAAGGAAAAGGGAAGGATTGTAAGAGAGAAAGCGATGAAAAGAAAGCAACAGAAGGAAATGGAAAGAAGTCTGGAATTAATTATTATTTATTTACAGCATGTGATTATTAAACACTGTTTTCTTGTTATTGTGCATATTTAAAATGAAATACTCAAAGAAGTATTCACTAATATTGTATGTTTGTTTAAAAATTATTTTAGTTGTCATTCTGATCTTGTATGAAGCTTTGACTACTTTGACTTTATAGATTTGCAGTTCAGTAGTACAAATGCCAGACCTGTAGTTACTTAAAAATGGTTCTAATCCTACATATATAAGCTATGCATAGCATTAATTGAAATACATTTGTCTTATAGGGGTATAGGAGGTTACTAGGCTAAAGGACTGAGAGCTGTTTTAAGCTTAGCCATTCATGCACCATTTTTCCCAATTATCCGTGCTCACAGACTAGAATGGCTGTGGTATATGTTTGTGCCTTAGGGCATCTACAAACTGTCCTGTCTATAAAGGCCACAGGTGATACGCCACTGGTGAATATTTGTGATTTCCCATCCATTGGTCCAAATTGTGCTTGAATAGGCTTAGATAAGAACTTTGTTTCACATAAATGGGGGGGGGGGGTCTGTTCCAGAGAAGGGGTAATCTCTGAGACTCATATCTATCGCTCCAACATGTTTTGTTTATGTCACACTCGAGGTTTAGATCCTTAGATTGGGTAACTCTAGTGCTGTTTGTTTTGTGAATGTGTAGCAGATCCATCAGGGTGGGACTGGAGAATGCCTTGGAGGTTACGCATAGATGGTCCCTTAGTAATCTGTTGGAGACCATATACAGGCACAGGGCTTGGAGCCGGTCTATGCAAGACATGTTATTTGCATGTTTTATTCTTTTAGTGGGATCCTCTGTGGCTTCTCCAGTTGTTGCAAATGCCTGGTCAGGTACATGTCAATGGGTGCATTGTACTCATTGGTCTAATGAGGGCGGAGTATGGTGGGACTATGATCTCCTTGGATCTAGATGCCATGCCCTTGCTTATAAGTTGTGCCACATAGAAGGATTTTCTCACTACCACTGACACATGGTTATCAAAGTTCAGTTTACTGTCAACCTAACTTCCCAAATCCCTTACCACTGGATCTACTCTTGGGTGAGTGTTGTCAATGTTGTAATTTGCAGGGGTGGTCATCTAACCATAGGGTATTATTAGGCATTTTTTTGCATTGGGTTTTAGGCCTTGGTTCTGGCATCAGTTATTTGTCTGTATCAGACCTTCCCGGGGGATATTCACATCTTCATAAGGTTCAGTAATTGCACCCAGCTTGCAGTCATCAACAAATTTGATCAGCCAAAAGACCTCTTCATTTGCCTTGACCTCAGAGAAGTATATTTCAAACAGGAAAGGTCCCAGTACCAAGCCCTGTGGGATACCACTAGTAACCGACTTCTTGGTGTAGGTGGATTTACCTACCCTAACTTCATGTGCCTGTTTTGAGCTATTTGGCTATCCATTGGGTGACTATAGGTATTTACGCCTAAATTTGTGAGTTTGTCTATAATACCAGAGTGTGGTATTGTGTCAAATGCTTTGACAGGTCAAGGTAGGTAATATGTACCATTTTTCCATCTTCCATGGCTCTAGTGACCTTCTTGAAGAAGACTAACAAGTTTAGTAGGTATGATTTACCCATGACAAAACTGACTTGGGCTGAGTCCGGTGTCTGAAGATTTCCTATGCTATTGTTTATCAGTAGCCTTGCATACAAGACTAGCCAAACTTATGGGACTTGTAGCTCTCTGGGTCTGTTGATGGTTCACCTTTCTGCAGACGAATGAAAGTTGCAGTCCTCCATTCCCTAGAGACGAAACCTGACTTGATTTGAATGTACAAGACAGTCACGTGATTGAGAAGCCATTATAGGCTGTAAATTGCAACAGCTAATACTATTTAAGAGTAAAATTTTATGCAAAAATGTAACTTGAACTTTGGATTCATTATAATAGGAGTTTGAGTTCATGCAGCATTTTAATGGGTCTATATTGTAAAGTCGAACGCTTACCTTATCGAATACCTAAACGTCGATCCATCATCATCGAACCACATAAACACCGAATGCCCTAAACCGCGAAATTCAAAAAGTCGAACTATCATACTTGTCCCACCCTAACTGCCTGCTACATGCTACCTACACAAACTAAATAAACTACATACATACACTAACCAAAACCCTACTTCTAACCCTAAACTAAACACTACTTCTAACCCTACACTAAATCTTACATATACCACCATGTATGCACTTAACCCGCACCCTAACCCTAAGGTCCGTAACTATCGCACACTTACCTTAAAAAGCTAAACCCAAACAAACTCAATAATCCACACATACACTTAAAACCCTACACTAAATCTAAATTACATTACCATCTATGCACTTACCTTAACCCGCACCCTAACCCTAAGGCCCGTAGCTATCGCACACTTACCTTACGAAGCTATACCACAGAAGGCCAACCATGACGATTCGATGATGTTCATCATGTTTCACTGTTGCAGTCATTACTCTTGGGTTATCCTGCTGGCAGGCTACCCGCAGTCTGCCTGAATTCCAAAGTCTTGGTCCGGCATCGGTTGCTGTCGCCTTTTCCCTGACGTCAGGGGTATAAAAGATGCAGCCGATGATTTCTTCAGTCTTTCTTGCCGCACGGTGCCCAAAGCAGAAGCAGTTCGCAAGTGCCGGTCGGCTGCTCCTGAGATTTTCGTGTTCGAATTTCAGATCCGAAGTCTTCATTTAAAGCTAAGTACCTCGTTGGGGAAATTTTTTTCTTTCTCCAGACCGATGTCAGAAAAAGTTAATAATTGTATTTCTTGTGGGAAGCAAATATCTCATAAGGACTTCCATTCTTATTGTATTCCTTGCCTAGGCCCTGATCACGACGTAGCTAATTGCAGATTTAGCCAACGCACTATTAAGCGTCGGTACGATTTTGCTTTTCATTACTTTGGCTGAAGATTTAATTACACAATGTCATCTGATAGCCATCCGACTACTGCAACTCACAAGAAACGCAAGGAAAAGGGCGGGCATCCGAGGTCCAAAATTGACAACGAGACTTCTTCTAAGCCAGTCGCCAGTTCGCCGGTTCTCAGTGAGGCGCTTTCGCAGCCCTTGACGCCTGCTACCTCAGAGCCGCAGGCCGCTTCCGACTCCCACGTGGAGCAGACTAGGCCTCTGGAAACTCAAGGTATTGGACACTTGGAAAATATTCCCTCAGATGGGTTCGGAGCCGCTGAGCAGGCATCGGCTTCTGAGGGTGTTTTCAGGCCTACACAGTTATATATAGTACCGACTGCAGCTCCAAAGGCAAAGACTAAAGCACCACTAAAGACAAAGAAACAAGTACAGCAAGCCCATGGACAGGCCTCCATGCCTAAAAAACAGATGCTCAAAATGGCCGAAGACCTAATTACTTTGATCAGGGGTTCCCACCCCCCTCCTGAGAAGAGGCCTAAGCAAGAGACAGAATATGAATCTTCAGATTAGCTTTCCATTTCCTCTGGTTCCTCTTCTGACCAAGAATACTCCCTCCCTCCCTATGAGGATTCTGATACTGAAGAATCTATCCCTTCAGCCTCCCCTCCTGAGGATTTTTCTGTTGGGGAAACCCTGCATACCATGAGGGAGCACTTCCACTGGGAGAGCCAGGACTACTCAGAATCTAAGAAAAGGCTTAGAAATTTTCTTTTACTACCTCAGCACAGGCCTCTTGCTATCCCTCCTGTTTTAGACATTGTAGATGATGTATTTTCAGAGTCCGGCCTGTCCCCTGACTCTTTACCCCCTGCACCCGTTAAGCCAGACAGATACTACAGGGTTCCAGATTCGCATACATTTCTTTATAAAAACCCTGCTGCTGACCCAGAAACTATTTCTTAGGGTCCCAAAGGGGTCAAGGCTTCCACTGCAAAAAACCCTATCCCCTCTGATAGGGATTCAAGGGCCCTGGACAGATGGAGGAAAAAGGTTTACACTTCTGCTACCTTGGCTGTGAGGGCTTTAAATTGTCAATTTCATATGCTACCTTGGCTGTGAGGGCTTTAAATTGTCAATTTCATATGCTTAAATATCAGCAATACTTATTGTCACTGCTTAGACAGAAAATGTTAGCAAATTCTGAATGTGCCGAAAACAAAGAAATGCAGGATTAATTGCATGCAACTGAACAAGTGGGAAAACATACTTTGCAATGTGGTTTTGATTCTCTGGAGGCCTCTTGCAGGGCCGCTGTCACGGGTTCTGTCATTAGGTGACATGCTTGGTTAAAGGAACAGAATCTGCCTGATCATGTTAAAGCAAAATTATTAGATGCTCCATTACAGCATGATCCTTTGTCTGGTGTTAAAGCAGAAGAGGTGTTGAAGAAAATGGAGGACAAAGCAAAATCTATGCAGACAGTTAAGGATTTCTTACAGGTACAGCCACCCAGATTTAGCAGGAACTGGCCTACAAAGAATTGGTCCTTTCCAGTGTCAGACAGGCCACAAAGAGGCAGATACAGACGCCCCAGAGGCAGATCTCAGCCCCAAGGCTCATACAGGCCTAAACAATGGGGTGCTTCTACCTCCAAAAGAAGAGAAGACAAATCACAGCCATACAGGAAACAGTCCCAATGACTTTCCTCTGCCAGAACCAAACACTTATCTTTTGGCAGCCCCCTTAGGGGGAAAACTAGCACTTTTTTCACAAAATTGGCACATGATCACCCAGGACAAATGGGTCTTAAACATAGTGTCTCAGGGCTACAGATTCCACTTTCACACCCTGCCAAGGGCAAGAGGCATGCCAGACCTGCCACACAATCAGTGGGCAGAGGCACAAAAACAAGTTTCATCCCTCATGGACATGAGAGCCATTCAACGAGTACCACAACTAGAACAGGGACAAGGATTTTACTTGAGACTTTTCTTGGTGCCCAGAAAGGACAAAGCCTGGAGACCAATACTGGACCTGTCTATTCTAAACACATTTCTGGATGTTCCAAAATTCAAAATGTTGACTCTGCAGCAGCTACTGCCCATACTGGGCAAGAGGGCTTGGCTCGTAACTTTGGACCTAAAAGAGACATACCTGCATGTCCCAATCGGACAATCTTGCAGAAGATACCGCAGATTCTTAGCTGGCTCAATGCACTACCAATTCTCTGCACTGCCCTTTGGCTTATCTACTGCGCCCAGGGTCTTCACAAAATGCCTGGCACCAGTAATTGCATTTTGCAGACAAAGAGGAATTCAAATATATCCTTACTTGGACGACTGCCTTATTCAAGCAGAGAACAAAGACATTCTACTAAAGCATCTGGAGTTTGTAAAAAGATTACTAATGTGCCTATGGTACACAGTAAACAAAAAGAAATCAAAACTAGTACCCTCTCAAGAGATAATATTCCTGGGTGCAGGCTTAAATACAACTGCCCAAATGGCTTATCTCATGCCAGACAAACAAAGGCAACTGACTTCTTACTTCAAAATGTTGGCAACAAAGACGCAGTTATCTGCAAGAAAAATTCTGCAGGCTTTGGGCTTCATGGCATCCTGCATTCTGCTAATTCCATATGCCAGACTGCATATGAGGAAACTACAATGATATCTAAAAAGTGTTTGGACTCAACATTGCCACAGTCTGGAAACATTAATTGCCCTCATTCCCTGCCTGCAACAGGAGTTTTGATAATGGGCACAGGCCTGTCACCACAACAAGGGACAGCCATTCACTTTACCCACAGCCAGGCAGACACTAACAACGGATGCATCAGATTATGCCTGGGGGACCCACATGGCAGGAAAATGTATTCAGGGCACATGGCCCGCAAGCCAGATGCATCTTCATATCAATCAAAAAGAGATGCTAGCTGTTCAGAATGCCCTGACAGCTTTCAAGGATCGACTTCATCCAGGACAACTACTGATAGACGGACAATACTACAGTCGTGGTACATAAACAAGCAGGGAGGCACACATTCCTACCCCCTCTGCAGACAAGCCATGACTTTGTGGGACACAGCATTGACTTATCAAGTTCACCTGCAAGCACAATTCCTGCCAGGAAAAATAAATACTCTGGCAGACGAACTAAGCAGAAACCTCATGGATCCCCACGAGTGGAAACTGGATCCAGAAGTCTTCAGCATGACAAGGAAATGGGGATGCCCAGACATAGATCTATTTGCTTCCCCCCACAACTGCCAACTACAGAGATTCTGTACAAGGACTTACACAAGCAAGCATGGAAAGTGAATGCCCTATCCTTCAGCTGGAAAAACCTAACAGTATATGCCTTTCCTCCACTGCCTCTCCTCCCCCAAGGTACTCCTAAAGGTCAGACAAGAGAAGCCAAAAATGATACTGATTGCCCCAGACTGGCCACACCAGCACTGGTACTCAATCCTAAGGAACTTGTCTAAAGGTCCAGCCTGGACATTGCTTCAAACTTCTCACTTACTGACCCAACTAAATCAGATCCTGCACAGCCAACTCAGGACTTTAAATCTGTCAGCATGGTGGATAATGTAGCCAATCATAACACTCCTCTCTCCAAAGCTGTAATGGATGTTATTTTGGAGGCCAGGAGGCCCAGTACCAGAAAATCTTATGCAGAAAAATGGAAGAGATTCTGTGCTTGGAACCAGAAACAAGGCATTGACACGTTTTTACCAAACATTCCTCAGATTTTACAATACCTAACTGAGACGCTGGACAAAGGCCTATCCTTTTCACCAATTAAGATTCATGCCTCTGCCATTTCAGTCCATTACAATACGGAACCACCTATCTTTTCTCATCCTTTATTAAGGCAGTACCTCAGAGGGGCCAAAAACATAAGACCTCCAAGGAGAGCACCAATACCTGCATGGGACCTCAATTATGTCTTGGAAAAACTCACACTGCTTCCTTTTGAGCCAGCCTCAACAGCTGATATAACATTCTTATCCTGGAAGACAGCTCTGCTCCTAGCAATAACCTCTGCAAGACATGTCTTGGAGTTACAGGCACTCATGGCTGTGGAACCTTTTATCATTTTCCATCCAGACAGGGTTTCTCTGAGGATGAACCCTACATTTATGCCTAAGGTGGTGTCCAGTGTGGCCCTTAACTAAACCATTCACTTGCCTACCTTTTACCCAAACCCACAGAACAAGGGTGAGAGACTTCTACATTCTTTGGACATACACAGACAGCTACGATTCTACTTGGACAGAACTAAAGCTTTCAGAAAGACTGAGCAACTTTTAGTGGCATATGCTGCAGGATCACAAGGAAAGGCTATCTCAAAACAGACTATTTCAAAATGGATAGGCCATTGCATTCGTTTCTGCTACTCATAGCATGACAAATCAGTGCCTAAGGGCATTAGACCACATTCAGCCAGAGCAGCAGTCACTTCAGCAGCCTTCCTCAGAGGAGTACCAACCAAAGACATCTTAGAGGCTGCAACTTGGAGTTCAGTGCACACTTTTACAAAGCACTACCACTTACCTCCCTACTCTAAATCCAGAGCAGGCTTTGCCACTGCAGTTCTACAGGGCCTCTTAGCCTCTCCTAATCCTGTTTAGCCCAGCCACCCATCCTCACCTTTGGGATTCAACCCAAGAGTAATGACTGCAACAGTGAAACACGATGAACATAGTACAGTTGTGTACCTACCATAAATGTAGATGTTCGAGTGTATTCACTGTTGCAGTCCAGTTTACCCTCCCTCCATCCCCCTTTCTTTTGCTGGGTCTTATCTGTACTTCTCTATTCTATACAACCTATGTGGTGTATTTGCTTGTAGATGAAGGAAATGTTTACTTTAGTGCATGCATGTTTATTGGCATAATTTATTTAGCCTACCCTTTTGGGGGCACCTGACACCTGGGGCAAGAAAAACTGAAGAAAATGGCGTCGGCTGCATCTTTTATACCCCTGGTGCACTGACGTCAGGGAAGAGGTGACAGCAACCGATGCCGGACCAAGACTTTGGAATTCAGGCCGACTGCAGGTAGCCTGCCAGCAGGATAACCCAAGAGTAATGACTGCAACAGTGAATACACTCTAACATCTACATTTATGGTAGGTACACAACTGTACTTTTTCGCTTTCACTCTTCTGGACGATAGATGTTTTTGCGGTTCGATGATGACGGGTCGACGTTTAAGTATTCGATAAGGTAAGCGTTTGACTTCACAGTATAGACCCCATTTTAACAATGTACTTCATTATTGTTGTGTACAGTAATGAAACTGGATCTTTGTCAACCTGTATAGGAATTCATATATGTACAGAGAAATTAATTTATATGTGGGTTTTTTCCCTGTTTCTCTTTATATATTTTTCTGAGCTCTATAAAGTTCTTAGGAGAGTTTAATATTTAAAGCACATTGTTAAAGTACCAAAACAAATCCAGTGAGATGTATTCACAGGAACTTTTTATCATGAACTGATGAGAGGTTTCAGCAGAAATGTGTTAAATAGTTCAGTAATGTGTTCGTCAACATAACTTCTATTTTTATACACATTACGTTTTGCCAAGAACAATGTATTTTTAGTGTATAATTAAAGGATAAGATATTTGAAGTCAGACATGATTATTTTGAGCAAAACAACTTATAATACTATTCCAAGATAATTCAGATAAACCACAGAAGCTACTAACCCAAGGAAGTGTGTTATCTGAGGTATTATTGGGAAGGAAAGACAAGCAAGACGCATTTTTGTTGGGGTAACATAATTAAACTAGGAATGATGATAGATTCCAGGTGAGGCTTTCTTTTTGTTTCTGTGTTTACAAAAACAGTTTTCAAATTGTGTAAGTTATGGAGATCTGCAAGCAATAAAATACAAGAAATAAATAGTTGCAAATGCTAATTAAAACTTTATGAATTATGCAAACAACATAGGGAGATATACTACTAGATGTAAACTGTTCCAGAGTTATGTAAACATAATTTCCTTCGGAAGACAAAATACATATGTTCTATAGATGTAAATGTTATTTGTTTAAAGAGTAGTCTGAACAGTAACAAGAGAAGTGAAAATGTTATGAAATAGCTTAAACTAAAACTAATATTTATTTGCAGGAGACCCAGTATAAAGTCCTAGCACAATCTTCATTGAAAAGAGAAGAGTATTAATTTTATAGAAAAACATGATTATGCAGAAGATTTTTCAAGAAGGGACTTCTAAGATGGCTGCACACAGATCAACAGGTTGTTTAAGAGCTCCCCCAGTGTGAAAACAAACTTTGGAACGCAGCCAATAAAACCCATTTATTTGGATAAAATTCAGTTACTGGTTAGTCACTACATTGTTGTCTGGTTGTCAGCAACACAGAAATATGAAGAAAGTAAGAGAAAATCAACTAGAAAAGAAGAAAAATTATCTGGCACAGAATAGTCTTGCAGCTGTTCAGTAAAAAAAAAAACAGATCAGGTTTCAGCATCAGTACAGGAAAGAGTTTCCAGTAATTTAGATGACAAAACAAATCAAATGCATTCAGAGGTGGTTAAAATGTGAGACACTGGAGAAATACGTACAGTCAAATGGCAAAAGGTTGGAAAGAATGGAGGAAGCTTTTAGTAGCTGTTGAAACAAGTTGATAAAACTGCAGAAATCAGATGATGAAATGATGAAAAGAAGGTCTGAATATGAGGCTTTTCAAGAACTCTTTCAAGAAATTGTAGAGCTAGAAGGTAGAGCAGACTGAGAAAACCTGTGATTTTCTGCTGTATGAGAGAAGCTGGAAGAAATAGATTGCATTAATTTTAAGTTCAAATCAGTAATTGCCTGGTATTCCAGAAAGTTCTGTTAATAGTGTCTGTGCTCCAGATTTGGTCATGTGAACGAAACAATGACCAACAATAGTTAAGATGCAGTTATATCAACAGAATAAGCTATCCCTGCAAAAATGTGGCAGAAGGGTAAAGTATAAACTGGGGACACCAGAGTGTTCATGGAAAATGATCATTCACTGTATACCAGGTAGAGGAGAATCAAGTTTTCCCCAGCAAACAGAAGGTGTTGAGAGACAGGTGTAAGATTCAAGTCGCTATATGCAGCTGTCTTCAGAATATTTTTTAAGAAGGCGCAAAGACCTTCTTGGATGCACATCAGGCAAAGGTGGAATTAAAAAAAAGTTTATCCAGCCGCAGTGGTGCAGTGGTTAGCATTGCTGCCTCACAGCAAGAGGCTCTCCGGTTCGATCCTCGGATGGGGTGCCTTCTTTGTGGAGTCTGCATGTCGTCCCTGTGGTCGTGTGGGTTTTCTCCGGGTGCTCCGGTTTCCTCCCACATCCCAAAGACATGCTGTAGGTGGATTGGACACTCCAAATTGGCCCTAGATGTGAGTGCGTGCGTGTGTGCCTTCTGTGGAAGGTTGGGTGGCGGGCTGGCAATTCGACATCATGAAACTCCACTGCCAATCATGAGCGGACAGGTGATTTGCTGTGGTGACACCTAACTGGGTAAAGCCGAAAGAAGAAGAAGATCCAGCAAAACATGAGCCCCCAAGTTGAAAAGTGATCTGCTCATTCCTTTGACAGTGGCTCAGCCAATGGACAGAATTTGCCAGCCTTTTCCAGTGTTCCAATGGAAACTGATTGTGCAATAGAAAGAAAAAAAACAGGAGCTGACAAAAAATGAGGACTACAATGGATTTGAACCAGAGACCGGTGGTGTTGGGTGATCAAGAAGATGAACAGCAAGAATGTGAAAGTCTGAAATACAAGATGTACTGTGCACTACAGACATGATAACTCTGCTTGTACAAGAAATGGAGGGAAGAAGGTGGGAAAATAACTAAGCTTATGGATCATTTTAAACTGGGTCTGGGCAGTAAACGTTACTTTTCTATTTTGTCATTAATGTTTAGAATGATAATGAAGGAAGCAAAAAAATTAAGTAAAAAGTTCTCTTTTTTTCTTAGTAAAGTGTGTATAAACTGCAAGTAAGAAAGTTATTTTTCTTCTCATTAATGTGTATAATGCATTTCTTAAAAGTGTTACATTGTAAAGTAGTTATGTACAGTATTCACAGTTATTCTAAATGTGAGACTGGGAGGGCATAGTCTTATTAGTAAGTATAGATACCAATGATGTTAAAGTAGGAATGTACTTTCTTGTTTTCTGTTTTTTTTTTTTCTGCCAGCATAGTTCTGCAATTGGCAGATGCAGTGTTTGCAAACATATGTAATAAATCAAGAAATGATTGAACTGTGAACAATGAGGTACTTCTATGAAGAAACACCAAAATTAGTACTTAAAAAAGTGGAACTGTAACTGATATTTTGAATGCTGTCTATCCACTGTTTTTAATCTTGTAAAGTAGGTGAAATAATTGAAGGTGTGATCTGTCTATCCAATGTTTTTAATCTTGTGAAAGAGGTAAAATAATTGAAGGTGAAATCTTTAGAAAAGGGAAGGAGCAAACTACATAAAATTAAGTCAAATTTGTAGGAACAATGCATCCCGAATAATTTTCAGGAAGAGGAGTGAATTTTAGGGACGGCAGGGCTTGAACAATTTATATAATGTTGGAGTGAATGACTGCTGTAAAAGAAAGCATATATGTAATGTGTGCAAATGAAAGCTATTTGTAATGGCTCATTTCCTTTAGTATTAATTTATGTGTTCCCATGTTGTTTAATATATGTGATTTTAATAAAGTTGTTAAAAAGAAAGGAAAATACCTTTGCATTTGATCTTTAAAATTGACTGAATTGGAGGAAAGTAATAATGTCTGCCCAAATGATTACCTTTGTCATGATCATGGGGTTAGTCACTCTTCATTACTGGCCATTCCTGCTTTTGGAACGAGACTTGGAAGTCATAGCTTTAGATGTTTTGTTAAGGAATGCAGCACCGCTTCTAAGTTCAAATTGTGCTACACTTTATGGGTTTAATGGTTGCTTTGATCTTCCTGGTGCTCTTTGCATGCATGAAGATGTGGATGGTGCATTAGACAGTGAGGTTTGTGACTTCAGTGCCACCACCTAATCAGTGACATTCTAGAAGTATCAGATCTTCATCAGGAGACTTCTGGTCGAAGCCAAGTTGATCTCATAATTTTGGTAATAGCTGCAGCTACCTCAGGACTTGGCTTCAGATGTTGATCCCTTGATTCTGCCTGATTAGTTGGCTGGGATTTTGGTAGTTTTCATGGCTGCTTGGAAACCTAGTTGACAGACTTCCCTCTAAGCACAAACAGTTGTCAAACTGTGTGGATTTGAGGATTGTGGCACACTACTAGTAGGTCAAACAGTTTTTAAAACAGTGCTTGTCTTCATTCTTCTTTGTTGAACCTTCTCTTCTGTGGGATTGATACTTCAGGGTTGGCAGACTAGTCTATTTCACCATTCTGAGCCCTGTGAGTTAGCAATGTTAAGTTTGCTTATTAGAAAACACTTTCCTAGGGGCCATCACCTCTTTTCATGGGATCATTGGATCTTCACTCCATTTTGCTTAGGGAATCTTGCTTGTTATTTTGGTAAGGACAGGGGGTCCATCAGGTTAAACACAAATTTCTTTCTGTATATGGTTTTAGAAGTGTCCCAAAACTTGTCTGCCCATCTCCTGCTTTTCTTTGTAGGTGTTATTTGCATTTAGCTGTGCTCCAGTAGCCTCGTTGTTACTTGAAACTGGTGCATAAAAATGAATCCTTTGTTGTCTGCTTTTCATCAGGGGAGAGGGATTGAGGGAGGGTGGACTGACTTATGGCTACTAAGCAGTCTCTGTCCAGATGAATTGCTGTGCTTTTTTTTCTCATATTAAACCATGAAACCTTGTTTTGATATATACTCAAGAGAAACATCCTTGATAAAATTATTGGCAGATTAATTTGGACAAGGATTATAAATGGTATCCTTGTTTCTGTCAGTCTCCTCACCTCTTTTTTCTCCCTTCATTCATTTTACTGACAGTGTTTGCTTGAAAATGTATCTAGTCTGGGATAAAACTATCATAACAAAATAATGATTTTAAAAACAGGCAATAATAAAAAGAGTATTCAGAACATGCAGTAGTTTTGCAAAGTGCTAGTTCCATAACCTGTATTTGCTGTTTTTATTTGCTGTCACAGAATGTGGTTAGAGCTGCATCTTAAGTACGTGTACATTGTGCATCACATGTGCATTTGTGCTGCATAACTAGCCACTTAGCCAAAATCCATTTAAGTCAGTAAACATAAAAAAAATAATAATAATAATTAAATAAAAAAATTAAAAAGTCTCATGGGAATTAGCAATTTATATAACTTCTGTTGATTTCTGTATACCCTACCCTACAGGTTAATGAAGGAGGTTTTAGGGAGGATTCGAGGTACAGAATTTCTGGGATATGTATCCCTCTGCCTTACGTTTTATTTAAGATTTAATGTATGCACTTTTACATGTTGTATTGCTTCATTTAAAATTAAAGCTACCACAGTATTTATGACATTTTCTCTGTATGTCAGCATTTTCCTGTCTTGTCCTGTAAGTCAGTAGTTTTTCATGAAAAACACGTTATGTAATTAACACTTTCATTTGTCAGTATCCTTTGTTCAGCAGCTACTGAGAGTTACCTGTAAAGGAGAGTCTAGGAGCTCACTCACTCAAAAAGGATGAAATTACTTGCTTTGAATACTGTGTCTGTTGGTATCCCTTTTGAGTGCCATTTAAATATCATCTCTTTTTCATGTGAAGAATGTGATTATTTAAAAAATGGATTTTTATGAACATCTTGTCTACTTTTTATTCATCTCATTATAAGTACAGTGGGTGGTAATGTTTTCAGAATTTTATGTGTAGCGTCTTGTACCATCCTTGTTTTCTGTAGGTCCTCACATCTCTTTTTCATGTGAAGAATGTGATTATTTAAAAAATGGATTTTTATGAACATCTTGCCTACTTTTTAATCCTTTCATTATAAGTACAGTCGGTGGTAATGTTTTCAGAATTTTATATGTAGCGTCCTGTACCATCCTTGTTTTCTCTAGGTCCTCACTGCTGTTTGCAGTATTAGTTATGTAATGGACTGTATTGTACATTTCATTCTCACAAATGATTAAAAAGTGATATAGAAAACACTTCATGGAATATCTGAATATATATTTGAAAATGTTCTTTAATATGTATTTTATCTTTAAAATTTTAATCACCGTTGCTTCTAGAATCTGAAAATATTGTCTTGAAATACAAATGGACTGATTCTGGAGTATAATGTCGCTCTGTTTGGTGCCTCTCTGTTTTGTGCATGGGGGGGGTGTTCATTGACTCCTGATATCCTCTTATGCAGTTGTAGTCTTCATTAAAAGTTTCAGCTTTTGAAATGCAGTATGAGCTGCAGGTGGTGAAGTTATTTTCACTTCTACTATTTATATTTTTTCCATTCATTGAGAAGTTTCCCACATTACATCAGCAGTAGTGTGTCCACTGGGTGGCAGGTCATTAACACGGCATACTATTTTCATGTCTTATGAATTCCCGTTTTATAATAACTAGAACTGGCATGATGTCACGCAGTGAAGTGTAAAGAATTCAGCATGTTAAGCTTCAGTTATTCTTGCATTTCACAGTGTTGTGTGTTTAGCGTCCTGATGGTCTTGTCTTACCAGGCAGGTCTTGCAGAAAAATAAAAGGATAAACTGTAGCTTGGAAATAATTGCCTTTTAATTGAGACCACTTGTTGCTAGAGACAAGTCTTTTCAGGCAGGTTAGAGAAAGAAGAGCGATGGAACCACACGCTACCCTTTACCATGGCCCATTGAATAGCAAGCATTTCAACTTTGTGTGCGTCTCTCCACTACCCGCTGTCAGCTTACGTCTGGTTAGTGAAAAGGCTGAAAAGATTTCTTCAAAGGCTTGTTCATATACACCAGCGTGTTAAATAAATTACTTCTAAAATGAGAGTGTTAGTTTCACTGTGCTTTCCTGCATTTCAGGAGATGTGCATTTAGAATCCAGTAAATGCGGTTGAAGAATAGAAAGCCTAATGGCATTTAGCTTATGTAGGGGAAGAGCTGTGGTGGAAGACAAAACTGTTGTGAAATACTCCTGGGTACAGTTTGTGCTCCTAGCCACTTCACAGTTAAAACTAGAATTAAAAAAGGATCATATTTAAAATCCTACTTTTTTTTAAATCTACTTCCAGCTGTTGGTGCATGCTGAGCATTAGACGAAAAGTATTTTTGAAGAATAGAGTACAAGTCCCAGCAACTGTTTAGCTTGAATGACAGTAGTGAAAAAGACCAGGCAACATGACCTGTTTACAAAGCAGAATCATTCCACAGTGATAGTTGATGATACTGCTAACTAAGGTGTGATCCAGCAACTGTCTTACATTTGTTGCTAAAGTGATTTTCAGTGCTACTTTACCCCACCATGTCACACTTTAAATTAGCAAATCAGTTTGAATATTTGAGAATAGTGTATATTGCAACCCACTGTGTTGATAAAAGGTGTGTTCCATCTAAAGAACATGCATTTTTTAAATATGTGGCATCTCTCTGTTCCTAAAAAGTGGAATGCATAATGTCACAGCTCCAGTTAGAGAAATACAGTTTAGGTATTTCAGAACATTGCTTGTTACCCCAAAATAGTCCTGCATTGAAAAAAGGTGTGTGTTTTACCTGACAAAGTGCAAAGTAGAGTGTCACAGTCTCCCCACCCACCCACCCACACACGCACAATCATGCAGATTTGCTGTCAGATACACATTAATTCAGGGAAGAATAGTGGTGTGAACAGCATTTTGGCTTCACAGGAAGACACTTTCCAGTTAAATGCTTAGATGGCATACCTTATGCATGAAGTCTCCATGTTCTTCCTGTATTCATGTGGGTTTCTCCCCATATCTCAAAGACATGCAGTATGTATGGCAACTGTAAATTTTGTGTGTGTTATGAAAGAAAGGTCTTGCATTCTGCTTCTGTTCCCTCCTTGCCTAGAAAATTTCATTGGTTGTGGTGGCTATTCACAAGGTCACCACAGATGTCTGCTGCATTTGTAAGTGTAAATGGCTAGACATTCATTATCTAGCCATTTCTAAAAGTACAGTATGTGAAATATTTCACTATAAATATATGAAGAGAGTACTTTTTTTTTCAGAAAATACCAGGAATCAAACAAAAACATCCTTTAAAATTACTAAAAAAAAATGTTTATTCCAAAAAAAAATTTTTGCTAAGAGCAATAATGTCTTGCCAACCCAGACATTACATCAAAGTAAAGGACCTTCAAAGGGTGAGGAGGCTTGCCACCTGCTGAGTCAGACATCACAGTACTTCTACTTTTTCTGTAAAATACCCATCCTGCTGGACATTATTGCTCATTTAAGAGAAGTGCATATTGTTAACCTGCTAGATATTATAGCTAGTCTGTGGACATAAAGGATCTTGAATTTTGAACAGCTTTGTGAAGTAAACGAGCGAACAAGGCACAACAAAGTGTCCATTCTAATGGTGGTAGAACCCATAGACAGGCAGAGGGATACAGAGAGACTGATTCTGGAATATAAAGCCTCTGTATCTCAAGTTCTGTGTGTAGAAATGCTTATTGACTCCACTAATATCTTTTTATGCTTTGTATTCTTCATTAAGTCACAGGTCACTGTGGTGGTAGTGCTGCGGTAGCATTGTCGCCTCACAGTAAGACGTTGTCCTATTCGATTCTCAGCTAGAGCGTCTTCTGTGTGGAGACATGCGTGAATGGGCATACCTTCGTTGAAGGTTGTGCATCAGGGCTGGCAACTCGGCACGTAAAAATCTACTGCCAATCATTAGCGGACCGGAGTTCCACTGTGGCGACCCCTAACCAGGAAAAAGCCGAAAAGACACAAACATTCTTCATTAAGTCACAGATTAAAGTTAGTCAAAATATGTGCAAATCCTGAGGAGGCAAGTCGGCTATGCAAGAATAGTTTTATATAAAAATGGAGTGTACAGGTTGAGAGAGAGTACATGTTTGTGCTGAGATGAATTAGTGTGGAACAACACTTTCCATCTGGAGAAGAGCTCCTTATAAGGAGAATGCATTATGTAGACTTTTGTGGTAAATTAAATGTAAAGCTTATGGAGTACTATCTGTCAGGAAAAAAGGTCTGGGACAATTGAACCATTGGGTGGAATTGGCAAATCACAGAAGTGCTTACTGATAACTAGCAGGATGGGGAATATAGTGAACAAAATGATTTAGTTGTAACTACCCACCTATGAAGTTCATACACAGGTGCTACACGGTTAATTGGAATTATCCTACAGGTAGGTTATATTTAACCCCAGAACTTGCTCTGGTTTATATTTGCAAGTCAGATCACTTTGCTGTGTGATCTTAAGGTTTTAAAAACAATAGATGCATATTATCAACAAGTAGAGGTCAATTATTTAGATGGATGTTGTGTCTTACATTTAATATGCCCGCTAACTTTCTTCAGACTGTCATTATGCATATTAAAACTGCTTTTGTTAAAATCACAGAGTAGATTTTACCCTTTAACTTACTGGAAATTTTTTAATACTAATTCAGTGTGGTGCATTACTGCCCCTCCGCCCCCTAGCTTTTCTGTTGATCTATTCATCATCCAGAGATGAGCACCATACCTCTGTGGTGGGGGGTTTAGGAATCGGGAGTGGGAGCTATCATCCATGTGCTAGGAAATGGGTCCCTGCCACCCTGCCTAGTCCAATCCAGTAAGCAGCTTGCAAGCTGCTTCATTGCTACCTCCTAGAGGGCATGTGCATGCTTGCTACCACATGCAAACAACCTTGTAATTGACACACCACTGTGTACAGCATGAGTTCACTAAGCTCATTGCTGTGGGTGATATACCCACAATTTTGCAGATTTCACCAGTATAAGTTCAACTGCCTCACTTTCTTCAGCATAGACAAGCTAGGATCAGGCATTAACTTCCCTCCTTCCCTGCCCATCTCTCCAGTGCACATGCCACTAAGCAAACATGGGATGCTCAAGCTGTGGTTGGGGCTTTGTAACTTTATGAAGGTTTGGGACGTAATACCTACTCTAAAGGTAAACAGGGTGGAGTTAAGTATTCAGAGATGCACATACAAAAAAGGCATATTATTTAGTGACAGGCCTGACATTATGTTCAGGAGCAGTCTTATGAGTATTCATAAAACTGTAAGTGCTATGATTTCTAAGATGTTCATTTTCCTTGCCATAATAGAAGCTGATGCTATTCTTGTAGACATGCATAGGTATCCACTGGAGCTATCCACCAAACTTTCTGGCCTTTTAATGCTCCTTGTTAAAAAGTGAGGGCTGGGAGAAAGAAGACTTGATTTCATCCTTGTTACAATGCAAGTGTCATGCAATATTAGAACATGTAAATATGCCTCAATAATGTGCACAAACAAGCTGAGTGTGGATTTGGATAATAAGAGGAATACATGCTCCAAGTAATTATGCACTGGATAGCAGTTTCCTGATATAAATATAGACTGTCTTCTTCAGTTAGGGTAATACCATAGAGTTGTAATTGCCATCAAATTTTGAACTTCTGTTTTTCCTTTAGCATACAGCTTTTAAAGGGGGATTTTTAAAATAAAATAAAAAATATAATTGAGAACTCTTTGACACAGGATAAATGGTCCTAGCATGGCTTCAAAATGATGTTAAACACAGCTGTTAATAGCGATACTGTACAGTATGGCTTCTGAATATGAACTTGCAGTAATATGTTTAACTAAATGCATCTAAGATTAGTAGAAAGGTAAGCCACCTAAGGCCAGGGACATGGTTTTGGAGGAAATATAGGAACAGGTGGATTAGGAAAAATATGTATGACAGACAGGTACAAATTGGTCAAATCCAAACTTGTATCTCTAGTGTGGCAAATTAATCTTTTAAAGCAGAATTCATATATACATAGATTCATAGGTGTGTACTAGGCTAATGGCCCTGGAGCCTTTACAAGCCTAGCTCAAAAAAATTTGCCCTGGCATCATGCCACCCGATGTTAGTTCACAGTGCCTCTATCCAGGAGGGCAACTGGAGTGATCCCTGAGGTGAACTGTCTGTTACCCAGCCGCTCATCGAGATTTCTCTTGGAGGGCCAGTGAGGTGCTCTACTTGACATGAATGAGAAGCTTATTCCAGAGTATGGGCAGTCTTTGGGAGATGAACCTGTCCCTCCAACATGTTCTGTTAATTGTGGTAATGAGGTTGTGATCTCTGGAGCATGTGGCGCGGGGGGATTGGTATTTCTTTAGGTGTAGCATTTCAAGTAGGGCTGAGTCAGGCATGGCTTTGTAAGTCAAGCAGGGATTACCTTTAAGTAGACGATAAAAGACTGTGAACAGCTGAAGTTTCTTGAGTCTATCCATGTAGGATATGTGTTTAAGGCCTAGGATCCTTTTTGTGAGGTACTTTTGTGGCCTCTCCAGCTGTTGTAGGTGTCTGGTCAGGTAGGTACATGCCAAATGGGGCATTATATTCTGTGATTGGTCTAATGAGGGATGAGTAGAGAGGGATGATGACCTCTTTCTTCCTGAATGCGAAACCTTTGGTTATAAGATGTACTACGTAGAAGGACTTTCTGACCACAGTGGCAATGTGGTGGTTGAAGGTGAGGTGGCTGTCGACCTGGGTGCCCAGATTTCTTATGGCCCCTTCAGGGTTCAGTGGACCCCCAGCATGGTAATTCGTGGCAACTGAGTTTTTTCCAAAGGGAATAACACATTTTTGGCGTTAAGCTTAAGGCCATGGTTCTGACACCAGTCATTGGTCTCATAGAGGCCCATTTGTAGGATGTCTGCATCACTTGGGGAGTTGATAATGACTCGTAGCTTGCAGTTGTCAGTGAGCTTGGTCAGCCAGCGTCCCTCTGTGTTGGCCTGGACTTCTGAGAAGTAGATGCCAAACAGGAGAGAGGCCAGGATAGAGCCCTGTGGGACTCCTCTTGTGACTGGTCGACAGTCTGACTTGGAATCCACAACTTTCACTCTGTGGGTCCTGTCTGTAAGCCAATTTGCAACCCACCTAGTGATATAAGGATTGATGCCTAGTTTGGTGAGTTTATCAATGATACCCGAGTGGGTAGTGGTATCAAAGGCCTTGGTCAGGTCAAGGTAGGCTGTATGCACTGTCTTACCCTCATCCACAGCCTTGGTGACTGCCTCGAAGAAATCAACCAGGTTCAGCAGGCAGGATCTCCCCTTGACAAAGCCAAACTGTGTGGGGTCAAGACTTTGGAGATTGCCTATATCTTTTAAGTAGGTCCATGATGATGCGCTCCATAGCTTTGCATACCAGACTCATAAGGCTAATGGGGTGATAGTTCCCAGGGTCTGTAGTTGCTCCCCCTTTATGGAGAAAGATGACTGTAGCAGTGCACCATTCATTAGGGACAAAGCCTGAGGTAAGGCTGTGATTGAACAGAGTACACAGGTGTGGTGCCAATTCATTTTGTAGCTCATGTAGGATGCAGCCAGGGATATTATCAGGTCCCATGGATGCTGTATTCTTGACTTTGGACAATGCAGCTTTTACCTGTGCTGCAGAAATGGTGGGTACCAGGCTTTCTTCTGGTCTTGTGATAGGACCTTTTGGGGGGGGGGGTAAAGTTGGCACCGAATCTGTCGGCCAGAATGTTGGCTATATCTGTTGGCTCAGTGTAGGGGGTACCATTGTGCAGTAACTCAGAGCAGATCTGGGTATTGCCTTGGAGGTTCTTGATATAACTATAGAAGGCTTTGTGGTTGTTTTTGGTGTCAGCTGCAATTCTGCCTTCATAGCTGGCTTTAGAGGATTTGATGAGGGATCTCAAATTTTTGTTGAGTCTGATAATGGAGTTTTTCCAGTCTTGTGATACTATTTTTTTTCTGCAACAGTTTCTTCCTTCTGTTGCAGAGTTTATTGATGGTCAGAGACCACCAGATTGGCTTCCTGTTTTTTGGAGGAGAGTGTCTTGGTTCTATTTGGTATGGCAAGATCCATGCATTTGTGTACATGCTTGCACAGTGCATTGGTGTATGATTTGGCTCTGCGGCTCTAGATTTGGCATCCTGCAGACTACAAGAGCAACAGGAAAGAGAAAGAGATTCTCTAAGTGCCTCCATTTTGATTTTTTTCAGAATTTACTGCTTTCTGCGCTTTTTAGTCGTTTTTTTTAATTTAGCTGCATTTATTTAAACTGTATTTGCTTTAATATTGGTACACACTCAAGTGTTTTTACTGGTGTTTGGATTCTCAAAATATCTTGCTTCACTGAGTGTCAAGATGTTGGCAAACAGAGAAGGGCAGATGAGACTTCCTATCCTCATCGGCAGCCCACAGCTTATCCTGTGAGTTCACTATGCATTCCTAGGCAAGCTGAGAGACATATCCCTCTATCTTGACTTGGGTCTAGTCAAGGCTTACTTTCAATGGTTTTTGCCTTGTACTGCTCCAAAGACACTGTCAGTAGGTGCTAAAATGCATTTGTCTCCTGTCAGCATCTCTACTCTTCCTGGATTGCTTGGCTCCTTATGTCGTGGAGCATGAACCCACTTACCCTGAGAAGGAATCTGTCCCTTGCTGCTTACATGCACATTCTCGTCATTTTAGTCACTTTGCACTCATAGCCATAACTGGGTAATGGAGCATAGAATGACATCTAAAAGTTTCATCCTGTAACTAGGCTAGCTGCCGTTGAGTGACAATTTAAGCCTAGTCAGTTTCCCTTTTTGAGCTCAAATTATCGTAACACATTTGGTTAGAGATTGGCCATAGCCATCCCATGGTCGATAATTATCCCTAATGAAAATAACTGGGATCATACTGTAGATAATGTATGGGGACCCATGAATGGGATAAAGCATTTAGGGAGTTGCCTTTGTCCATTAGTAGTACAGGGGTCAGTCCTGGAGTAAACTTTGTTTCCCATCCATAGATCCAAGATGGATGAACTTTGTTTTATGTGGATGAGTCTGTTTCAGAGCAGCGGTACCCTCTACGAGATTTACCTGTCCCTCCAGACCTATCTGTTGATGCTGCAGAAAAGATTTATATCCCTGCACTGAGTATTTCTGATGCTGTTTGACTTGCCAATATGCAGTAAATCCATTAGTATTGAGTTGAAGGATGTCTTTTATGCCAGACACAGGTCACCTCCTAGCAATCTGTAGGCTACTGAATATCTCAAAGGAAGGCATTATATTCTGTGATTAGTGGAATAAAGGGGGGGGGATTTCATCCCTAGAACTAGACACAATCCCTTTGTTTATATGCTGTGCAACATAGAAGGACTTTCTTACAACAATGGGCACTGGCTGCTTAAAAGTTACATCATTGTCCACGTAAGTTCCCAAAGAACAAGGTCAATTCTCAGGGGTGTATTGTTAATGTGGTAGTTCCCTGGGATAGATGACTTCCCAGAGGATACAAAAATGCATTTATTGGCATTTAGTTGCACTCCATGATTATGGCAGCAGTTATTTATTTGGGACCAACCTTCCTGCAGGATGACAAAGTCATTTTGGGATTCAGTGACTGCTCCTAACTTGCAGGCATCTGCATACTTAGTCTGCCGGAGCCATTTAGTTTTGGCTTTTACTTCAGAAAAGTAGATGCCAAACACGAAAGGTCCCAGCACAGAATCCTGGGGACTTAACTGGTCTCTTTGTGGAGGTAACTTCCCGTTTTCATTTCCTGAGTCCTGTGAGCCAGTTGGTAATCCTTTGGGTGACATAGGAGTTTATTCAGTTTATTTAGCTTTCTACTGTGTCTGAGTGGAGAATTGTGTCAAAAGCTTTGGCCAGGTCAAGACATCCATTGTGTACCATTTTCTTTTCATTGCTTTGGTGACCTTTTCAAAAAATCCACGAGGTTGAGTAAACATTACCTTTGTTTGACAAATCCACGCTGAGACGTGTCCAGTGTTTGGAGGTTCCTATGCCCTGATTGATTAGTTCCATAGTATTTCCATTGCTTTGCATTTGAGGCAGGTCATATTTATGGGTCTGTAATTGCCTGAATTTGTGGATGGTCCTCTCTTAAGCAGCGGAAAGCTGTAGCTGTTCCCCATTCACTTGGTACAAAAGCATAATGGAGGATGAGATTGAACAGTTTTGTCATTGGTGTGGTTAAATTGTGCTTCGTGTTATTTAAGATGCATTCAGGGATATTATCAGGACTCATTGATTGTGCTTCATGTTATTTAAGATGCATTCAGGGATATTATCAGGACTCATTGATTGTGCTTCATGTTATTTAAGATGCATTCAGGGATATTATCAGGACTCATTGATTGTGCTTCATGTTATTTAAGATGCATTCAGGGATATTATCAGTACCCATTGATGTAGTAGTTTAGCTTTTGATAGCACTTTTAGGACTTGATCTTGTGTGATAGCTGCAGGTAAGCAAGTTTCAGGTATATCTTGAGGGACAGACAGAGGGGAGAGAAGGGTGTTGTTAGAGCTAAATTTATTGGCCAGTAAGTTTGCTATATTTTCAGCTCAGTGCATTGCTGCATTGTGCTTTTGAGATTACAGACATAACTAAAAATGCCTTGCGATTGTCTTTAACTTGGTTAGCTATTTTAACCTTAGACGTGGCTTTGCTGGATTTTATTAAGCTCTACTGAGTGGTTTATTTCAGTGACAACATCTCTAACATTCTGGGAATTACTCTTCTTTTGGTCAGTATTTGTTTTCCTTTTATTATAAATCTTGTTGATGTTATGGTTCCACCATATAGGTTTGTTTTTGGAGTTTGCTCTGCACTTCTTCCTATGAGGTACAGCTGCATATATGCGCAGGGCCAGTGTTGGCATTTTGGGGGCCCCAGCAGATATCAAGTTGGGGGCCCCCTAGGCACTTTTAATCTGTGCATCACCTTGTCGCTGATAACCATCCTAAGCAAACTTTTAGTTCATGCTGCAAACATTTAGGAGTAGTACACACAGACTGACCTGTAGCTACAATACTCTTGCATTACAACAGGCCTGTGTACCACACAACGTTGGTTTATCTCACAAATGGACATTTAAAGTTACTGGCATTTAGTTGCACAAACAATACATTGCAGCAACTGTATGTACAGGTCTGGACGAGCCCTAGGCCTACTGTTTCAGCCCCCCCCCCCCAACACACACACACAGACACACACACTCCATTCTTCCCCTGTTTTCCACCCATCTTGGGCTCCCTATACAATGTACATTACTTTTTTCTTCTTCCTTTTCTCACATTTTGCTGTACTCTTCAGCTTTTTCGAGAAGCCATAACACGTTCTTCGTGTTTCACTGTTGCAGTCATCACATTTGGGTTATCCCTGCCAGTGTAGCCCTCGGCTGGCTCGAATACCAGAGGCTTAGTATTTCTGCGTGGGTTGCTGTCACTTCAGGACTGACGTCAGGTCGTCAGTAGTATAAAATAAGGCAGCCAATGCTATTATGTCAGTCTTTCTTGCCACGGAGCCCGAAGCAGAAGCAGTTTGCACTAGTGCTGGTCGGCCGCTACCTGAGTTTCGTTTTCCGAATTGAAGCTGAAGTCTTCTAAAGCTAAGTACCCCATTGGGGATCCTTTTTTGTTGCACTAACCGATGTCAGAAAAAGTTAACAATTGTGTCGCCTGTGGAGAGCAAGTACCACACCTAGACTTTCATTCTTATTGCGTCACTTGCTTAGGCCCAGACCATGATGTCCCCCACTGTCGCTTTTGTGCTTTGTTCAACACCAGAACTATACATCGTCGGGCCCTTATTGTAGCTAGATATTTTGTCTTACAGTCCTCGAATTCTGATATGGCTTCGGTAAGCCATCTGACAGCAGATCTTCCGAAAAAACATAAGGATAAAGACAGAGTCAGACCGCACAGGTCCAAACCTACCGACAATGCTTCCATTAAGCTAGTCATCAGTTCTAAGGTCCTCAGTGACACACTTTCGCAGCCCCTGATGTCTGCTTCTGTGGATTCACAGGCCGCTACTGGGAGCCTTTCGGAGTCCAGTATGCAGCAAAACTCTTCTTCGACTAAGGATCCTGTGGTTATCTCTCCTTTGGATGGTTCCAGAGCCGCTGAGCAGGCACCGGCTTCCGAGGAAGTACTTCGCACTACCGATTCTCGACACCAAACCGGTTTCTTTCGCATCTACCATTCTTTCAAAAGCTACCAAGTTTCTAAGGCCCAAGGTTTGTACCACACCCAAGAAACCGACAACCCAGTCTCAGGCATCTGCTTCCTTGCCTCAGTCTCAAATGCTTAAAATGGCGGAAGACCTTATTATGCTGATCAGGGGAAGCCAAGCTATCACTTCCAAAAGAAAGAGATCTGCCCCCACTAGTTTTGTCTGAACAGGAGTCTGATGACTCTGATGCATTTGAATATGAAGACATGCAAGCCCTCTCTGCTTATGAGGATTCTGATGCAGAGGATTCCATTCCTTCAGCCTCCCCCCCCCCCCCCCCGAGGACATTTCCTTTGGGGGAAACCCTTCATACCTTAAGGGAGCATTTCCAGTGGGAATGTCAGGACTACCCTCAGTCTAAAAAGAGACTCAAGGAATTATTAGATCTTCGACAGCACAGACCCCTGGCCATTCCCCCAGTCCTGGATGTTGTGCAGGATGTTTTCCTGGAATCCAGTTTGACTCCTGACACTCTCCCTCCTGCACCCAGCAAACCTGACAGGTATTACAGTGTCCTTGACTTACACAAATTTCTTTTCAAAAATCCTACTGCTGACCCTGAGGTAATTTCTCAAGGGCCTAAAGGAATTAAGGCAACCTCTGCTAAGAATCCCACCCACCTCAGATAGAGATGCCCGAGCACTACCCAGATGAGGTAAAAAAGTATACACCTCTGCTACTCTTGCTATCAGAGCATTACATTGCCAGTTCCATATGCTAAAATTTCAGCAACATACCATGGAACTCCTCAAACAAAAAGTGTCTTCCTTTCCTGCTTGTGCAGAATCTAGAGATTTACAAGAGTTAATGCATTCTGCAAGTCAAGTAACTAAGCACATCTTACACTGTGGTTTTGATGCCCTAGAAGCTTCTTGCAGCATGCATGGCTTAAGGTACAGCCCTTGCCAGACCATGTTAAATCTAAATTGTTGGCTGCACCCTTTCACAAAGACAACTTATTTGGCACTAAGGCAGAGGAGGTCTTAAAAAAGATGGAAGAAAAAGCTAAATCTATGCAGACAGTTAAGGATTTCTTACAGGTCCAGCCACCCAGGGTCAGCAGGCATTGTCCCTCCAAGCACTGGTCCTTTCCTGCTCTCACCAGGTCAGTTTAGCCCAGACCCCATGGAAGCATACCCCCCCCCCCCGACAGCAGCCACAGGAAATGCAGAGATCAAAACAGTGGAATTTCTCCACTTCAAAAACAGGGAGTTCTAAGCCACCTCCTCATGGTAAAAACTCATAATGACTCTCCTCCCCCACCCCCTCCCTCTACCCACCTTCACTTACCCCTAGGAGGAAAAGTCTCCTTTCACACAAGCACCTGGGCCACCATTACTAATGACCACTGGGTCCTCAACATAGTGTCCCAGGGATACAAATTTTCTTTCCACACTCTTCCAACCCCAAAAGGGTTCCCAGATCTACTTCCAAACCCATGGGCAGAGGCGCAAAAGCAAGTCCTTTCCCTGCTGTCTATGAGGGCAATAGAGCACGTCCCTGCAGAACAGAAAGGCCAAGGTTTCTACTCCAGACTTTTTCTGGTACCCAGAAAAGAGGGCACCTGGCACCCCATCCTCGATCTATCCATTCTAAACATCTTCCTGGTGATAGCAAAATTAAAAATGCTCACCCTCCAACAACTGCTACCCATGCTCTCCAAGAATGCTTGGCTAGCCACCCTAGACCTAAAAGAGGTTTACCTCCGCATTCCTATCAGGGAATCGTTCAGGAAATATCTATGTTTCAGGGCAGGATCTCTTCACTTTCAGTTCTCTGCACTTCCCTTTGGCTTATCTGTTGCTCCCAGAATTTTCACAAAATGTGTGTCTCCAGCCATTGCCTTTTGCAGACAAAGGAATGTCCAAATTTACCCATACTTAGACGACTGCCTAATTCAGGCAGTCAGGAAAAGCTGCTCAAGCACCTGGTCTTTGTAAAGTCCCTACTGACCTCCTTAGGGTACACTATCAATGAAAAGAAATCCAAACTAGTACCTACCCAAAGAATTATATTCCTGGGAGCAAGCTTGGACACAGCATCCCAGATGGCATTCCTTACACCAGAAAAGCAAACTTACCTGACAGGCTACTTCTCTCAACTAGCCACCAGACCCCAGTTATCTGCAAGGAAAATCCTGCAAGCTCTGGAGTTCATGGCATCTTGCATTCTACTCATCCCATATGCTAGACTGCATATGAGGAAACTTCAGTGGTACCTAAAAAGCCTTTTGGTGTCAACACTCTCAAGACCTGGAAACTCTTATACCCGTGATACCTTGCCTCATGAAAGATTTTCCTGGGTGGGCAGCACATGCTCCCACAACAAGGGGACTGCCTTTCTCACCAGCCCCCACCACCCAGACCCTCACCACAGATGCATCAGACTATGTTTGGGGTGCACATCTGGATGGCAGGTGCATACAGGGCCAGTGGAGCCCACAGCAAATCCATCTGCACATCAACTAAAAAGAGATGTTAGCTGTCCAGCACACATTGACAGCTTTCAGGCCCCTTCTCTCCCCAGGGGCTCTCCTGATCAAAACAGACAACACCACTGTGATGTGGTATATCAACAAGCAGGGAGGGGACTCACTCCTACCCTCTGTGTAGACTGACCATGACCCTTTGGCACATAGCCTCTGTCATGCAACTCCATCTGTTAGCACAATTCCTGACAGGTTCTCTAAACTCTCTGGCAGACCACTTAAGCAGAAATCTTCTGGACCCACACAAGTGGCAGCTAGACAAAAGAACCTTCACCCTAATAACTCAGAAATGGGGCACCGCAAAGGTCAACCTCTTTGCCTCCCACACCAACCATCAGCTCAGCAAGTTCTGCACCAGGGAGCTTCACTAATGGCTTGGAAAGTGGGATGCTCTGTCCTTCCCCTGGGTCAGTCTATTGGTCTATGCCTTTCCTCCACTGCCTCTCATCACCAGGGTACTGCTCAAAATAAGGGAGGAAAAACCAAGGACAAGTCTTATTGCTCCAAACTGGCCTTGCCAGCACTGGTACCCACTGCTGTGCAGCATGTCTCCACTGCCACCATGGCATCTCACTCGGACCCCAATCCTCCTGACCCAGAGGCAAGGAGAAATCATGCATCCCCAATTGCAGACCCTCAGTTTGGCAGCTTCCACTGATCAATATGCCAACCTCAGTAAACAGGTTCTAGATGTTATACGTGAGGTCAGATGCCCTCGCACTAGAAAGTCTTATGCTAACAAATGTAAAAGGTTCTGCACCTGGATTCAGGCTAAGGGAGCTGATATGGCACAGCCCTTCCTCCCTTCCTCTCATCCTGGATTACCTAGCTGACCTACTACACAGTGGTCTCTCTTTTTCTTCTATTAAAATTCATACCTCTGCTATCTCTGCTCATTTCCCCACTGAGCAGCCCCTTTTTCTCACAACCTCTGATCAAACAATTCCTAAGAGGGTCTAGCAAATTGAGACCACCCAGAAGAGTACCTACCCCAGCTTAGGACCTTAACTTTGTGTTGGAAAAGCTCACCCTGCCCCCCCTTAGATCCAGCATCTTCAGCAGAGTTAAAATTTCTCTCCTGGAAGACAGATTTTCTTCTGGCCATCACTTCAGCTCGAAGGATCTCCGAGCTACAAACACTCATGGCTGTGGAGCCCTTCATCATCTTCCATGCTGACAGGGTTTCCCTCAGGACTAACCCGTCCTTCATGCCCAAAGTTGTGTCCAGTGTGGTTCTCAACCAATCCATTAATTTGCCTACCTTTTTCCCTAACCCACAGAACAAGGGGGAAAGGATCCTGCAACTCTCTAGATGTGCACAGGCAGCTTAGATTCTGTTTAGACAGGACTAAATAATTCAGAAAGTCTGATCAATTGCTGGTTAGCTTTGCTGCAGGGGCAACGGGCAAAGCCATCTCCAAACAAACAATTTCCAAATGGATAGCACACTGCATCCATTTCTGTTACAAGCAACACGGAAAGCCTCCCCCTAAGGGGGTCCAGACTCACTCCACCAGAGCAGCCTCCACCTCTGCAGCTTTCCTCAGAGGAGTCCCCACCAGGGACATCCTGGAGGCAGCCACCTAGATATCTGTTCACACTTTCACCAAACCTTACCACCTGCCTATCTTCTCCAACTCCAGGGCAACCTTTGCCATTGCAGTCTTGCAGGGCATCCTAGCCAGCCCCTAGTCTCCTTGACTGTCTCCACCCTTTTTCTCAACTTTGGGAATCAACCCAAATGTGATGACTGCAACAGTGAAACACAAAGAACATAGTACAGTTGTGTACACTTACCGTAAATGTAGATGTTCGAGTGCATTCACTGTTGCAGTCCTGGTTTCCCTACCTCCATCCCTCTCTTCTTTCTCTCTCTCTCTTCTTACAAGGGACATTTTTGTATTTACTTTCTACTGGTGGGGTTCTTCCACCATAACCTGGCTCCCGCTTGGGGGCTCCTGACAAGGCAAGAAAAACTGATATAATGGCATCGGCTTGCTTACTTTATACTACTGACGATCTGACGCCAGTCCTGAAGCGACAGCAACGACACAGAAATACTAAGCCTCTGGTATTCGGGCTGGCCGAGGGCTACCCTGGCAGGGATAACCCAAATGTGATGACTGCAACAGTGAATACACTCGAACATCTACATTTATGGTAAGTGTACACAACTGTACTTTCCTATATGCTCTGAAGTGTATTTTAAAGTTTTTTTTTTTTCTTTTTACAGTCTTTTCATCCAATGATGGCTTGAACAGAAATTTTTATTAAGGAAATAAATTGTTGCTGTTCAGCTTTAGCTTTCCTTACATCCTTTCAACACACCTTTCTTGACCAAGTAAGCACAGTAATAACCATTTCGGAAATAACTCAGTTAAGCCAGAACCCCCAGAAGCATTGGGTTATGCATGTTCTGAACTACATTTAGAGCATTTCCCAACCAATGGTGGCCTAAACAAAATCACTAGTAAGAAAATAATTTCAGTCTTTTTTTTTTTCTTTCCATGAAGACATAAGTTGTACTAAAGCCTTAATGTTCAAAGATGACAAAACAGTAACTCATAATAAACAAACCAGTTGTCTGGATACACAGGTCCTATCTTAGAACTGCCTGACTCCCTAACCTCCCAAAAAGACTGCCTATGCATCCCTCTGGTGTTAGGCTGGGATGAAAGCAGAGGTTTACATTTCTAGTCATGTATTTCAAATGACTGCTAACATATACATATACATAGGTACCTCCTGCTTCCTCAACCCAAACTGTCAAAGGCAGCTACCTGCATACATATCTGAAGTGTGATTTTGAGGAAAGTGGAAAAAATAACAATTACACTAATGCATTCTACTTTGTTGTCCTAGACAGTACACTGCCCCTATACAAACTATAGTAACCTTCTTTGTACACCTCTGAAGTCTGTGAGAAAAATAAAAGAAACGATGACCACACTGTCATCAACCCAAACACAAACATGTGCACACATCTCAAGTTTGACTGTGATGACAATTAAAGAAGTAATAACCCCCGACACACACACACACACACACACACACACACACACACACACACACACACCTGAGCAGGGCTGGTTTTAGAATGGGGACGGCTGAGAGCAGAAGCCATTATCAGCTTTATCCTAACAGTTTCATATCACACCCCTGTTCAGGTTAAAAAGCGTGATCAGAAATTGAATACATTTTCCCCCAAACAGCAACAGCTTTTGTGGGGTCCCCACACTCAAAGATGATTAAGGAAGCCCCATGTATCCAGATATACAGTGTGGGGAATAGGGCCCCAAACTCTTAGAAGATCTAAATGTCTGAATGTTCTGTGATATATTATGTCCATTACCTCTGAAATATAATTACTTTTTAGCTACACTTTTTTTTTTACTGATATCCAGAAGAATAATGTCTGTGTTCTGGCATTATTGGGTGTGCGCACAGGTAAAAATCACTGATTTTTTACACACACACTAGCCATAGCAATACCAGTTTTGTACTTATTTCAGCAAATAGCAATGCACAGTGCAGCACTGGTACTGGCACAGCATGTTCGATGACTGCATTTAGCAGTCATCAAACAGCAGCAGGGTAGGTAACTTTTATTTCCTTTCCTTGACTTTTTTCATAGTTTTGCTCTATCGTTTGTAAAAAGCTTGATTTGCTTGTAAATCATTCAGGATTACAGACAGTCAATAAATCCAGACATCAGAGTTTTATGCTTACTGTCCAAAAATGAAAGCGAATGCAAAAGGTGATGTTCATCGTGTTACCCTGCTGCAGTCCTCACACTTGGGTTATCCTGTCATCAAGCGGTCCCGCAGTCGGCCTGAATTCCAAAGTCTTGGTCCAGCGTCAGTTGCTGTCGCTTCTTCCCTGACGTCAGTGCGCCAGGGGTATATAAGAGGCATCCGACGCCATTTTCTCTAGTCTTTCTTGCCGTGTGGTGCCCGAAGCAGAAGCAGTTCGCAAGTGCCGGTCGGCCGACACCTGAGATTTTCAAATCGAATTTCAGTCCGAAGTCTTCAAAGCTAAGTACCCCATTGGGGAAACTTTTCTTGCCTCAGTCCGATGTCAGAAAAAGTTAACAATTGCATTTCTTGTGGGAAGCAAATACCTCATAAGGACTTTCATTCTTATTGTATACCTTGCCTAGGCCCAGACCACGATGTCACTGGTTGTCGGTTTTGTGCTAGGTTCAATAAGCGAACTATAAAGTGACGCTTTGATTTCGCACGACACTAGTTCGGTAGGAAATTTAATTACACTATGCCGTCAGAGCAACCGACTACCGGCGTGCATAAAAAAACGCAAAGATAAAGACAGGCAGCCTAGATCCAAGCCAGACTCCGAGGCCTCGGCTGGGCTGGTCGCTGGTTCTCCGGTTTTCAGTGTGGCGCCTACGCAGCTCCTGATGACCGCAGAATTGGAACCCCAGACCGCTTTGGATTCTCAAGCAGAGAGTTCTAGGCCGACGCAGCCATTTTCTTTAGGCCCTACCGACAACATTGCAGAAGGAGAAGCCGGTGCTACGGAAACACCTTCGGTTACAGAAGGTGTCTTCAGACCGACTACTCTCACCATAAAATCTTATGCTAAGCTTAAGACTCCTCTAAAACCAACAAAGACTGCACATCAGTCTCCAGTTCAAGGCCCCATGCCTAAGAAACAGATGCTTAAAATGGCTGAAGATTTGATTTCTTTAATCAGGGGTTCCCACCCCCTCACCCCCAGACAAAAGGCCTAGACAAGAGGAGGATTATGCCTCCTCTGATCAAGTGTCTATTTCCTCAGGCTCCTCTGAGGAACAGGATTACTCCTTTCCCCCTTATGAAGATTCTGATGCTGAAGATTCCATTCCCTCAGCTTCTCCCCCTGAAGATTATTCCTTTGGGGAAACCTTACATACCATGAGGGAACATTTCTACTGGGAAGGTCAGGACTACTCTGACTCAAAGAAAAGGCTCAGAGAGTTTCATTTACTCCCCCAGCACAGACCACTTGCTATCCCTCCAGTTTTAGACATTGTGGATGATGTTTACTTAGAATCTAGTCTAAATCCAGATTCTCTGCCTCCAGCTCCAGCCAAACCAGATAGATATTATAGAGTGCCTGACTCACACAAATTCCTTTACAAAAGCCCTGTTGCTGACCCAGAGACTATCTCCCAGGGTCCCAAAGGGGCTAAGGCTTCTATGGCTAAAAATCATGTACCCTCTGAAAGGGACTCCAGAGCACTCTACAGGTGGGGGAAGAAGGTTTACACCTCAGCTACTCTAGCTATGAGAGCACTAAATTGTCAATTTCACATGCTGAAATACCAGCAATTCCTAATGTCTCAAATAAAACAAAAGATGAGCACGCACCCTCAACAGTCTGAATTCAAAGAAATGCAGGATCTGTTGCATGCAGCTGAACAGGTGGGCAAACATACTTTACAATGTGGATTTGATTCCTTGGAGGCTTCCTGTAGAGCAACTGTTACACTGGGTCTGTTGTACGCAGGCATGCTTGGTTAAAGGAACAAACTCTGCCTGATCATGTTAAAGCAAAGTTACTAGATGCACCCTTACAGCAGGATGTCTTATTTGGGGTTAAAGCAGAAGAGGTTTTAAAGAAAATGGAGGATAAGGCAAAATCTATGCAGACGGTCAAAGATTTCTTACAGGTACAACCCCCACGCTTCAGCAGAAATTGGCCAGCAAAAAGTTGGTCCTTTCCAGCTTCGGACAGACCACAGAGGGGTAAATACAGACGCCCAAGGGGCAGAGGACAAGCACAAATCCTTTACAAACCTCGACAATGGGGCTCTGCAACACAGAACGGAGTAGAAGACAGGTCCCAAACTACTAGAAGACAAACACAATGACTTCAACCTCAAGCTGCCAAGCAAAAATCTCTTGGCAGCTCCCTTGGGAGGAATATTAGCATTTTTTATAGACAACTGGCGCATCGTCACAAAGGACAAATGGGCCCTAGACATTATCTCACAAGGATACAGATTCCATTTCCACATCTTGCCAAGGATAAAAGGAATGCCAAACTTGCCACAAAATCAATGGGCAGAGGCACAAAAGCAAATTACAGCTCTCATGGACATGAGAGCCATTCAACTGGTACCTACACAGGAACAAGGCCAAGGATTTTACTCAAGGCTCTTTCTAGTCCCCAGAAAGGACAATGCTTGGAGACCCATTCTGGACCTTTCAGTTCTAAACACCTTCTTGCAAGTACCCAAATTCAAGATGCTAACACTACAGCAGCTTCTTCCCATGCTGGGCAAGAAAGCTTGGCTAGTAACGTTGGACCTCAAGGAGGCATACCTGCATGTCCCTATCAGACAAAATTGCAGAAGATACCTCCGTTTCATTGCAGGTACAACCCATTACCAATTCTCTGCACTGCCCTTTGGCTTATCTACTGCACCCAGGGTCTTCACAAAATGCCTGGCACCAGTAATTGCATACTGCAGACAAAGAGGAATTCAAATATACCCATACCTGGACGACTGCCTCATCCAAGCAGAAAGCAAGGACATTCTCTTACAACATCTGACTTTTGTAAAACACCTTCTAAGTTGCCTAGGGTACACAGTAAATGAAAATAAATCAAAACTAGTGCCCTCACAAAACATGACATTCCTGGGTGCCAGCTTGAATACAACGGCCCAGATGGCTTATCTGACTCCAGACAAACAACTACAACTAACTCAATACTTCAAAATAATGGCAACAAAGACCCAACTCCCTGCAAGAAAATTTCTGCAGGCCTTGGGCTTTATGGCATCTTGCATACTACTAATACCATTTGCAAAACTGCATATGAGGAAATTACAATGGTACCTGAAAAGCGTATGGACTCAACACAGCCACAGCTTGGAAACAATGATACCTCTCATTCCCTGCCTTCAACAGGAGTTTCTATGGTGGTCACAGGCATGTCACCTCAACAAGGGTCAGCCTTTCACCTTACCCCCAGCCAGGCAAACTATGACAACGGATGCATCGGACTATGCCTGGGGGGGCACACATGGCAGGATGGTGCGTTCAAGGCATATGGACTCAGATCAAAGGAATCTGCACATCAGTCAAAAAGAAATGCTAGCTGTACAGAATGCTCTGACAGCCTTAAGGGACCTCTTACATCCAGGACAGCTTATAATAAGGACAGACAACACCACAGTAATGTGGTACATAAATAAACAAGGGGGTACACACTCCTACCCTCTGTGCAGGCAAGCAATGACCTTGTGGAACACAGCACTGGCTTACCAAGTTCAATTACAAGCTCAATTCCTGCCAGGAAAAAAGAACACATTGGCAGACGACCTAAGCAGAAATATCATGGATCCCCATGAGTGGAAACTGGATCCACAAGTATTTGCAATGATAACTCAAAAATGGGGGCGCCCAGACATAGACCTGTTTGCCAACCCCCAAAACCATCAGCTTTCAAAATTTTGCACAAGGACATTTCACCATCAAGCTTGGAAAGTGGACGCACTCTCATTCAGTTGGAAAATGCTGACAGTATATGCCTTTCCTCCATTGCCCCTTCTCACAAAGGTGCTGCTGAAAGTCAGGATGGAGAGACCTCGAATGATACTCATTGCCCCAGAATGGCCACGCCAGCACTGGTACCCACTACTAAGGAACATGGCCCAGGGCCCACCATGGATTCTACGACAAATTCCTCATCTACTTACACAGCAAGGCAGTCAGATTCTACACAGCCAGCTCAAAACCTTAAATTGGCTGCATGGCACATCACCTAAGCAACCAGCCAGCCCCTCTTTCACAAGCTGTTATGGATGTCATTCTGGAGGCCAGGAGGCCCAGCACCAGGAAAGCCTACTCAGACAAATGGAAAGGATTTTGCACCTGGAACCAAGCTAAAGGCCAAAATACCCTTCAGCCGGACATGCCTCAGATTCTACAAAATTTAACTAAGATGTTACACAAAGGACTTTCCTTTTCATCTATTAAAATCCACCCCTCAGCTATTTCAGCTCATTACAACACGGATCCTCCCTTATTTTCACATCCACTTCTAAGGCAGTATCTCAGAGGGGCAAAAAAACATTAGGCCTCCCAGGAGAGCGCCAACACCTACTTGGGACCTAAATTTTGTTCTGGAAAAACTTACGCTGCCACCTTTTGAGCCAGCTTTCTCAGCTGACTTAAAGTTTATATCATGGAAGACTGCCCTGCTGTTAGCAATTACTTCAGCCAGAAGAGTCTCAGAGCTACAGGCACTCATGGCAGTAGAGCCTTTCCTCATTTTTCATCAAAACAGAGTCTCTCTACGAACTAACCCCTCCTTTATACCAAAGGTGGTATCCAGTGTGGCTCTAAATCAAACCATCCACTTACCCACCTTCTTTCCAAATCCACAGAACAAAGGAGAAAGACTCCTGCATTCCTTGGACATTCACAGGCAACTACATTACTACATGGATAAAACTAAGACTTTCAGAAAATCGGACCAACTTTTTGTATCCTATGCTACAGCATCACAAGGAAAGGCCATCTAAAACCAGACCATTTCCAAATGGATAGGACATTGCATACGTTTCTGCCACACCCATCATGGAAAACCAGTTCCTGCTAGCATAAGGCCCCACTCCACCAGGGCAGCAGTTACATCTACAGCCTTGCTCAGGGGGGTGCCAACAAAGGATATTCTGGAAGCTGCAACTTGGAGTTCAGTACACACCTTCACCAAACACTATCACTTACCACTTTACTCTAAGACTAGAGCTGGCTTCGCCACTGCAGTTTTGCAGGGCCTACTAGCCTCCTCTAACCCTGTTTGACTCCACCTCCCATCCTTAGCTTTGGGATTTTACCCAAGTGTGATGACTGCAGCAGGGTAACACGATGAACATAGTACAGTTTTGTACCTACCATAAATGTAGATGTTCGAGTGTATACCCTGCTGCAGTCCAGGTTACCCTCCCTCCATCCCCTCTGACCTAACTAAAACCTTTCAATACCTTAAAATTTGATACAACCTTTGTGGTGTATTTGCTTATAGCTGGAGGGATGTTTTTGTTTGTGCTAAGCTTTTATTATTGGTACTATCTACTGACCATCTTTTGGGGGGGCACCTGACATCTGGGGCAAGAAAAACTGAAGAAAATGGCGTCGGATGCCTCTTATATACCCCTGGCGCACTGACGTCAGGGAAGAAACGACAGCAACTGACGCCGGACCAAGACTTTGGAATTCAGGCCGACTGCGGGACCGCCTGACGACAGGATAACCTAAGTGTGATGACTGCAGCAGGATATACATTCGAACATCTACATTTATGGTAGGTACAAAACTGTACTTTATACTACTAACTTTTTAATTCAATTAGAGTAATATTTAGAACTTGCTGATGATTTTGAGCCTTTATTCTGCTATTATAGGCATTGCACTGAATTCTTCTGCAAAGAATTTGAAAGTTTTACTAGTTGGTGTTCTGTCAGTATTTATAAAATTCCCTAAAAGAGAAAACCATCCCTGAAGATCAGAAGCATCATCTTTTCTCAAAATCCAAGGTTTACACTGATCTCAGTCACTCTGGACTGCTGACCTCTCTAGTGCTTACCTTGCTTATGTTCATTATCAGCTTTATCCTAACAGGGTCATTTTACAGCCCAGTTCACATTAAACAGCATGATCGGGAAATTAATACATTTTTCCCCAACCAGCAGCAACTTTTGTGGGGCCCCCACATACAGTCAAAGATGATTAAGGGGGCCCCCTTGCAGCCACAAGTATTGCAAGTACCTAACATTGGCTATGTTCTTAATTTTAGTGGAGTGAATGTCCACTAGTAGAGTTTAACCAAGCCAGGGGTACTATGTCAGGGGTAAAATATTTAATGGAATTGTGAAGCCTGTTGCTTGACAAAACACTGTTACTATAACTGAAGATATCTTTAAATTTTAAAGGGGATATAAATTATTACCCATCTCTTTTATTAAGTACACAAAATTTCTGTACTAGCTTTTGTTGGTTTGACAGACATGTTACAAAATGTCAAGGTAATACAACTTGCTATGGTTGGTGGCCCCCCAGGAATAGGGGGCCCCCAGTGATCTCATGGTTCGCTGGTGCCTAAAGCCGGCTATGTCTTTGCGGTTGTTTACATGCAGGTATAGTGTAGTGTTGTACATTTCTGTATATTCAGTGGGTTTGTTGGAGATTTGAAGCTTGCCAATGTACCACTTAGGAATTAGTAGCTTGTTTTAAAGAAACTTCTAAAGGTACCTTGTTTGGAAGGGATGTCTGGTTTCAGTTTTATTTTGAAGTAGACTGCTTTATGATCAGACCTAACAAGTGATGAAGATATGCAAGGGATGGTGCAAGACACTCCCATATTAGTAAGGACAAGATCCAAGGTGTTATTCTCTGTAGTGGGTACTTTGACTAATTGTTGCATTGCATTTTGTATTGATAAAGTCCAGGAACCTCTGTGCTTGTGCATTGATTGATGTATAGGCTTCCCAGTCTATAGCTGGATAGTTTAGATCACATAGGAGAATGGCATTGGGTTTAATACTGAGTGATTTTAGTCCCTGTAGATAGGCGCTGTGGCTTTCTTGTGTCATAAAGGGAGATGTTTTTCCTGTTTCATTACATTTGGGTAATCTGCTGGCAGGTTGCCCTCAGTCGGCCTGAATTCCAAAGTCTTGGGTCCTGCGTCGGTTGCTGTCTTCTCTTCCATGACGTCAGGTTGTCAGGGGTATAAAACATGCAGCCGAAGCCATTTTTTTTAGTCTTTCTTGCCACGCGGTGCCCGAAGCAGAAGCATTTTGCAAGTACCGGTCGGCCGACTACTGAAATATCTGAGTTTAAGTTTCAGAACCGAAGTCTTCACTAAAGCCAAGTACCCCGTTGGGGAAACTTTTTTCTTGCTTTTTACCAATGTCAGAAAAAGTTAATAATTGTATTACTTGTGGGAAGCAAATACCTCATAAGGATTTCCATTTATACTGTATTCCTTGCCTAGGCCCTGATCACAATGTGCTTGGCTGTCTGTTTTGTGCTAGATTTAACCAACACACTATTCAGCGTCTGTATATTTTGGAAACAGATTTAACTACCCAGAAATGTCGTCAGATAGCAATCCGACTACCGGAGTACATAAAAAACGCAAAGAAAAGGACAGAGAAAGGCAGTCGAGATCCAAAACCAATGACAAAGCTTCTCCTAAGCCAGTCGCCTGTTTGCCGATACTCAGTGAGGTGCTTTCACAGCCCCTGATACCCGCTACCTTGAAGTCGCAGGCATCTACCGACACCCGTGTGGAGTCCGGCATGCCACAAGATACTCAAGGTATTGGACTGACTGCTGTATCTCCCTCGGATGGGTCCGGAGCCGCTGAGCAGGCACCGGCTTCTGAGGGTGTCTGTCACACCTCAACATTTATATATCAAACTGACGAAAGCTGCAAAACCAAAGGCAAAGCCATCTTCTAAAACTAAAAAACTGACGCCTGAGCCACGTGCACAGGCCTCTATGCCTAAAAAACAGATGATCAAAATGTCTGAAGACCTTATTACTTTGATCAGGGGTACCCATCTCCCTCCAGATACGAGGCCTAGGCAAGACACTGACTATGAATCTTCAGTTCAAGTTTCTATTTCTTCTGATTCCTCTTCTGATCAGGAATTATCTTTACCTCCCTATGAGGATTCTGATGCTGAGGAGTCTATTCCATCTGCATCTCCTCCTGAGGATTATTCATTTGGAGAAACCTTGCATACTTTGAGGGAGCATTTTCACTGGGAGAGTCAAGACTTCTCAGAATCAAAAAAGAGACTCAGGGATTTCCTTCTTCTCTCTCAGCACAAGCCTTTAGCCATTCCCCATTTTAGATGTTGTGGATGATGTGTTTTCGGAGTCAAGCCTGACCCCTGACTCCTTACCTCCAGCTCCCAGTAAGCCTGACAGATATTACAGGGTCCCTAACTCTCATACATTTTTATTTAGAAACCCTGCTGCTGATCCTGAAACTATTTCACAGGGTCCAAAGGGAGTTTCAACAGCAAAGAACCCTACCCCCTACGACAGAGATTCAAGGGCACTGGACAGATGGGGAAAAAAGGTTTATACATCTGCAACCTTGGCAATCAGGGCCTTAAACTGTTAATTTCATATGCTTAAGTACCAACAACATGTTATGGGATTGCTGAAACAGAAAATTATGTTGATTTCAGAATGTGCCGAAAATAAGGAATTGCAGGAATTATTGCATGCAGCTGAACAAGTTGGAAAGCATACTTTGCAATGTGGTTTTGATTCTTTAGAGGCCTCCTGCAGGGCCGCAGTTACTGGATCTGTGATAGGAGGCATGCCTGGTTAAAGGAACAAAATTTGCCTGATCATATTAAAGCTAAATTGCTAGATGCACCTTTACAGCATGATTCTCTGTTTGGTATTAAGGCAGAAGAGGTTTTAAAGAAAATGGAAGACAAAGCTAAGTCCATGCAAACTGTTAAAGATTTCTTACAAGTGCAGCCACCTAGATTCAGTAGACACTGGCCTACAAAAAATTGGTCCTTTCCTGTGTCAGACAGAGCTCAAAGGGGCAAATCCAGACGCCCTAAGGGTTCCAGGTACCAGGCTCAAGACTCATACAGGTCAAAGCAATGGGGCGCATCCACCTCCAAATCTGGAGGAGATGAAGTGCAAACCTACAGAAAGCAATCCCAATGACTTCCCTCTGCCTACACCAAGCACTTATCTAGTGGCAGCACCCACAGGGGGAAAATTAGCACTTTTTGCTCAAAATTGGCAGTTAATAACCCAGGACAAGTGGGTACTAAACATCATATCACAAGGATACAGATTCCATTTCCACACTCTGCCAATGACAAATGGTTGGCCAGATCTGCTAAAAAACCAATGGGCAGAGGCACAGAAACAGGTTATGTCCCTCATGGATATGGGGGCCATTCAGACAGTACCAGAACAAGAAAAAAGGACAAGGTTTTACTCAAGACTGTTCTTGGTTGGCCAGTACTGGATTTATCGATTTTGAACACATACCTGGACATTCCAAAATTCAAAATGCTCACTTTGCAACAGCTTCTGCCCATGCTGGGCAAGAATGCTTGGCTGGTGACTTTAGACCTAAAAGTGGCATACCTGCATGTCCCAATAAGACAGTCGTGCAGAAAATACCTCAGATTCATAGGTTCATACTAGGCTATCTGCCCTAGGGCATTTATAAGCCTAGCCAGAATGTGTTTGGCTTTCGCCACCCATTTTAAATTTATTTTGCTATGCCCTTTTTCGAGGTTAGTATACTGTGCCTCTGTCTAACAGTGACACAGAAGTGACACCCCAGGGTAAACCTACGATCTCCCATCCACTCATCAAGATTCCTCTTGAAGAGAGTCAATGAGGGACTCTGCTTAACCTGGACTGGGATTTTATTCCAGAGTGAAGGGAGCCTCTGGGTTATGAATCTGTCCCTCCAGCATGTCCTATTTATTTCAGTGCTGAGGTTCAAGTCTCTCGAGCGCGTAGCTCGATGGGATTTGGATTTTCTGAGGTGCAGCATGTCCATTAATTCCGGGTTGGACATGGCTTTATACGTCAGGCACAGATCGACTCTGAACAGGCGGTATGCCACTGAGCAGAGCTGGAGTTTCTTTAACCGGGCAGCATATGGCATCTGTTTGAGCCCTGTGATCCTCTTGGTGAGGTACTTTTGGGGTCTTTCCAGTTGCTGCAGGTGTCTGGTAAGGTACATCCCAAAAGGGGCATTGTACTCAATTATGGGCCTGATGAGGGATGAGTAAAGAGGCACGATGACCTCCCCTGATCTAGATGTGAATCCCTTCATGATTAGGTGGGCTATATAAAATGTTTTTCTAACCACTTTGGCCACGTGGTTGTCAAATGAGAGATTGCTATCAACTTGGGCCCCAGGTCCCTAATTACTTCTTCTGTACTTAATGGATTACCACCTATGTGGTAATTTGTGGGCACTTTGTTTTGCCAAAGGGATGACTATACACTTTTGGCATTTAGCTTGAGGCCATGGCTCTGGCACCAGTTGTCTGTTTCTATGAGGCCCTTTTGGAGGATGCTTGTGTCGGCTGGAGAGTCGATTATGGCGCCCAGTTTGCAGTCATCTGCGAACTTGGTCAGCCACAGTCCTTCCGTGTTGGCCTGTACCTCCAAGAAATATATACCGAACAAGAGAGGTCCCAGGACTGAGCCTTGTGGGACACCACTTGTAACTGGTTTGGAGTCTGACATGGCTCCAGCAATTCTAACCATGTGGGTTTTGTCCTTGAGCCAGTTTGCAATCCATCTAGTAACATAGGGGTTTATATTTAAGCTGGTGAGCTTATCTCTAATGCCCGAGTGGGGTATTGTATCGAAGGCTTTTGCGAGGTCCAGGTAGGCTGTGTGGACCACCTTCCCCTCGCCAATCGCCTTGGTGACTGTTTCAAAGAAATCAACCAGGTTTAAGAGGCAGGATCTGCCCTTAACAAAGCCGAACTGGGTAGGATCCAGTGTCTGTAGGTCCCCAATATCTTTATTTATGAGGTCCATGATGATCCTTTCCATAGCTTTGCAGACCAAGCTAGTCAGGCTTATGGGACGATAGTTTCCAGGATCCGTTGAGGCACCACCTTTATGGAGAGGGACTACTGTTGCTGTACGCCACTCTTTGGGCACATATCCTGTATTAAGGCTGAGATTGAACAGTAGTTTTATGTTTGGGTTTAGCTCTTCTTGGAGTTCATGTAGGACGCAGCCCGGGACACCGTCTGGTCCCATTGATGCTGTGTTTTTTGCTTTGGAGAGGGCGGCTCTTACCTGAGCATCTGAGGTGTCAGGGGGGGGCAGCACTCTGCTGGAATAGATATTTGCCCTTTTGGTGGGGGGGGGGGGAGTTTGCACTGAACCTGTCAGCTAGGATGTTGGCAATGTCTGTGGGTTCAGTGTATTTTTTGTCAGTGTGGACTAATTCTGAGCATATCTGGGAATTACCACCCAGGTTCCTAACATAACTAAAGAAAGCCTTGTGATTATCCTTAGTGTCCTGTGCAATTTTTCTCTCGAAGCTGGCCTTAGACAATTTTATGAGTGCCCATAGTTTTTTGCTAATACTGATCAGTGATGCCTTCCCTTTTTGGGATTTTGCTCTATCGTTTAGTAGCGCCCTCCTTGTATTGTATAGTTTGTTTATGGCTGGGGTCCACCTTTGGAGGATTGGGTCTTGGTTTTATTTGGGATCGCATGATCCATGCATTCCTGAAGGTGTTCATAGAATGCGTTTATAAAGGATTCTGCGGTCTGGGCCGTATTTTCCACAGGCCCGGGGGCTTTGAAGGATTCCACCTTGGTTTTGAGGAGTGTGAAATTTGCTTTAGAGAAGTTTTTCACTGTGGTTTTCTGGGCAGGGGGTGGGGTCGGGATGTGAATATCCGGTGAGATAAAGGCTGCCTTAATGCATTACCAATTCTCTGCACTGCCCTTTGGCTTATCTACTGCGCACAGGGTCTTTACAAAGTGCCTGGCACCAGTAATTGCATTTTGCAGGCAAAGAAGTATTCAAATATATCCTTACTTGGACGACTATCTCATTCAAGCAGAGAACAAGGACACTCTTCTACGACACCTGGCATATGTGAAAAGGCTTCTAACATGCCTAGGGTACACAATAAACGAAAAGAAATCACAACTGGTACCCTCTCAAAAGATATCATTCCTGGGTGCAAGCTTGAATACAACTGCCCAGATGGCTTACCTCACGCCAGACAAACAAAGGCAACTGACTACTTACTTCAAACTGATGGTAACAAAAACCCAGTCTTCTGCAAGAAAAATTCTGCAGGCTCTGGGCTTCATGGCATCCTGCATCCTACTAATTCCATGTGCAAGACTGCACATGAGGAAACTTCAGTGGTACCTATAAAGTTTATAGAGTCAACATTCACACAGTCTGGAAACAATGATTCCTCTCATTCCCTGCCTGCAACAGGAGTTTCTATGGTGGGCAAAGGTCTGTCACCAAAACATGGGACGGCCCTTCACTCTACCCCCTGCCAGCCAATCCTTAACAGCAGACGCATCAGATTATGCTTGGGGGGGCCCACATGGCAGGAAGATGCATTCAGGGCATATGGGCACCAAATCAAATGCATCTACATATCAACCAGAAAGAGATGCTAGCTGTTCAAAATGCCCTAACAGCCTTCAAGGACTTACTTCAACCTGGACAACTACTGATAAAGACGTACAACACCACAGTCATGTGGTATATAAACAAGCAAGGGGCACACACTCATACCCCCTTTGCAGATTGGCCATGGCACTGTGGGACACAGCTTTGACCTACCAAATGCATCTTCAAGTTCAATTCCTGCCAGGAAAACAAAACACTCTGGCAGACAATTTAAGCAGAAACCTTTTGGATCCTCATGAGTGGAAACTAAATACACAAGTCTTCAGCATGATAACAGAAATGGGGGAGCCCAGACATAGATCTATTTGCCTCTCCTCAAAATTATCAACTGAAAAGATTCTGCACAAGGACTTATCACAGACAAGAATGGAAAGTGGACGCCCTCTCCTTCAGTTTACACCTTTCCTCCTCTGCCTCTTCTACCCAAGGTCCTCCTAAAAGTCAGACAAGAGAAGCCAAAGATGATATAAATTGCCCCAGACTGGCCCCGCCAATACTGGTACCCAATCCTAAGGAGCTTGTCTCAATACCCAGCTTGGACCTTGCCTCAAAAACCACAACTACTGTCCCAGCAAAACAATCAGATCCTGCACAATCAACTACAGACTCTGAACGTGGCAGCATGGCTAATCCTGTAATCATACAAACGACACCTCTCAGTAAAGCTGTGATGGATGTCATTTTGGAAGCCAGAAGGCCTAGTACTAGAAAATCTTCTGCTGACAAATGGAAGAGATTCTGTGCTTGGAATCAAGCACAAGGAACTGATACAGCAGAACCGCATATTCCTCAGATATTACAATACTTAACTGAGATGCTTGACAAAGGCCTATCTTTCTCATTAATCAAAATCCATGCCTCTGCTATTTTGGCTCATTACAATACAGAGCCACCAATCTTTTCTCATCCTTTACTAAAGCAGTATCTTAGAGGAGCGAAAAATTTAAGGCCTCCTAGAAGGGTCCTCAATTATGTGTTGGAAAAGCTCACTCTGCCTCCATTTGAACCAGCTGCTACCGCTGATATAAAGTTCTTATCATGGAAGACAGCTCTGCTGCTAGCAATTACTTCAGCAAGAAGAGTTTCAGATCTACAGGCCCTCAGGGCTGTAGAGCCTTTTATCATATTTTACCCAGACAGGGTGTCTCTGAGGACAAATCCTACTTTTATGCCTAAGGTCGTTTCCAGCATGGCTCTTAACCAAACAATTCATCTGCCAACCTTTTATCCAAATCCGCAGAACAAAGGGGAGAGAATTCTGCATTCTTTGGACGTACACAGACAGCTAAGATTCTACCTGAGGAGGACTAAAGCTCTAAGAAAAACTGAGCAATTACTAGTGTCATATGCTGCAGGATCAGAGGGAAAGGCTATTTCAAAGCAGACAATTTCAAAGTGGATAAGCCATTGCATCCATTTCTGCTACTTACACCATGGAAAACCTGTGCCCAAGGGCATTAGGCCTCACTCCACCAGGGCTGCAGCTACTTCAGCAGCCTTCCTCAGAGGAGTACCAACCAAGGACATTCTAGAGGCTGCTACTTGGAGTTCTGTTCACACCTTTGCAAAGCATTACCATTTGCTTCTCTACTCTAAGTCCAGGGCAGGCTTTGCTACTGCAGTGCTGCAGGGCCTTATAGCCTCACCTAATGCTGTTTAGCTCCAGCCTCCCAACCATAGCTTTGGGATTCTATCCAAATGTAATGACTGCAATAGTGAAACACGAAGAACATAGTACAGTTGTGTACACTTACCATAAATGTAGATGTTTGAATGTATTCACTGTTGCAGTCCAGGTTACCCTTCCGCCATCCCCCTGTCATTCTACAGTTTATCTTTCCTTCTCTATCTTCTACAACCTATGTGATGTATTTGCTTATAGATGAAGGTAAACTTTATGGTGATGCATGTATATATCAAAATATTTATAATATTGCTACCTTTGTGGGGGGCACCTGACATCGGGGGCAAGAAAAACTTAAGAAAATGGCGTCGGCTGCATGTTTTATACCCCTGATGACCTGACGTCATGGAAGAGAAGACAGCAACCAACGCAGGACCCAAGACTTTGGAATTCAGGCCGACTGAGGGCAACCTGCCAGCAGATTACCCAAATGTAATGACTGCAACAGTGAATACACTCGAACATCTACATTTATGGTAAGTGTACACAACTGTACTTTCTCTAGCTAGTTAATATGTGGTACTAGATGATGTTCATCGTGCATACAGCTGCAGTCATAACAGATGGGTTCTCCTGCCGTCAGGCGGGTCCTCGGTCGGCCGAATTCCAAAGTCTAGGTCCGGCGTCGGTTGTCGTCGCTTCTTCCCTGACGTCAGTGCGCCAGGGGTATAAAAGAACCAGCCGATGCCATTTTCTTCAGTCTTTCTTGCCGCGCGGTGCCCGAAGCAGAAGCAGTTCGCAAGTGCCGGTCGGCCAGCTCCTGAAATTACGAAAATTTTGCAACTGAAGTCTTCTTGAAAGCTAAGTACCCGTTGAAACTTTTCTTGCCTCAGACCGATGTCAGACAAAGTTAATAATTGTATTTCATGTGGGAAGCAAATACCGCATAAGGATTTCCATTCCCTCTGTATTCCTTGTTTAGGCCCAGACCACGACGTCTCGGTCTGTCGCTTTTGTGCTACATTCAACAAATGCACCATTAAGCGTCGGGCGGAGTTCGCCCAGCATTATTTTGGCAAAAAAATTTTACTATATTATGTCGTCGGATACTCCGACTCCAGTTTTGTCTAAAAAACGCAAAGATAAGGACCGACACACGATGTCCGCAGCCTCTTCCGACACCATGCCAAAGCCGACTACACGTGGTCCGGTTCTCAGCGAAGCGCCTACGCAGCCCCTGACTACCGACGACACTACATTGGCGGTGTCTCCTGTGCCCGAGGTCGCAGGCTCCTTGGCCCACACCCCGACTACAGATACCGAATCCACTCTTGGTGGTGAATCTCAAAATGTGGACAGGTCTACCTCCTCTCAAGGTGTCTTCAGACCTTCCTCTTCTTTTTCCATCAAGGCTTTCACTAAGTCTAAAGTAGCCATGCATTCTAAGAGACAAGCTACACAGGGCCCATCTCCAGGCCCCATGCCTAAAAAACAGATGCTTAAGATGGCTGAGGATCTAATTACTCTTATCAGGGGTTCTCAACCCCCCCCGGACAAAAGGCTCAGAGTGGAGGAAGAATCCTCCTCCTCTGATCAGGGCTCCATTATATCAGAGTACTCTGATGAACAGGAACATTCTTACTCCCCTTTTGAAGACTCTGATGCAGAGGAGTCCATTCCCTCTGTATCCCCCCCAGAGGATTACTCATTTGGGGAAACTTTGCATACCTTAAGGGAACACTTCCACTGGGAAGGCCAAGATTATTCAGATTCCAAGAAAAGGCTTAGGGAATTTCTCTTGCTGCCTCAGCACAGGCCTCTAGCTATACCTCCTGTCTTGGACATACTAGATGATGTGTACTTGGAGGCCTGCCTTAACCCGGATTCTCTACCTCCAGCTCCAGTCAAGCCTGACAGGTACTACAGGGTTCCTGACTCACACCAATTTCTATACAAAAGCCATGCTGCTGACCCAGAAACTATGTCACAGGGCCCCAAGGGAATTAAGGCCTCCACTGCTAAAAATCCATTACCTTCCGAGAAAGATTCCAGATCCTTAGAAAGGTGGGGAAAAAAGGTATATACCTCAGCCACCTTAACCATGAGGGCATTAAACTGTCAGTTCCATATGCTAAAGTACCAACAGTTTTTGTTATCACAATTGAGAAGTAAAATGTTACAACCTGAACAACCAGACTTGAAGGAGTTGCAGGATTTGATGCATAGTGCAGAACAAGTGTGTAAACATACCTGACAATGTGGTTTTGATGCTCTAGAGGCCTCATGTAGAGCTGCTGTTACAGGATCAGTCATACGTAGACATGTCTGGCTCAAGGAACAAACCTTACCAGATCATGTCAAAGCTAAATTACTAGATGCCCCTCTACAAAAGGATGTATTATTTGGTGCTAATGCTGAGGAGGTATTAAGGAAAATGGAGGAAAAGGCTAAATCAATGCAAACAGTGAAAGACTTTCTACAGGTACAACCCCCACGTTTCAGTAGAAATTGGCTTTCCAAAAATTGGTCCTTTCCAGCCATGGACAGACCTCAAAGAGGTAGATACAGGCATCCGAGGGGCAGAGGGCAATCCCAAGGATCGTTTAGAGGCAGACAATGGCAAGCTCCTACACAAAGAGGTGGTGAGGATAACTCGCAACCATTCAGAAAGCAAGCCCAATGACTTTCCCCTTTGCATGCCAAGCAAGACTCAAATGGCAGCACCTTTAGGTGGAAAACTGGCATTATTTTCAAAAAATTGGCATATTGTCACAAAAGACAAATGGATCTTGGACATTATAAACAGAGGCTACAGATTTCATTTTCACACCCTTCCAAAAATGAGAGGCATGCCAAACCTGCCACACAATCAAAGGGCAGAGGCACAAAGACAAATTTCAGATCTCATAGACATGAAAGCTATTCAACAGGTACCTACGCACGAACAAGGTCAAGGTTTTTATTCCAGACTATTCCTGGTACCAAGGAAGGGAAAAGATTGGAGACCTATTTTGGACCTACCCATCCTAAACACATTTCTACTTGTACCAAAATTCAAGATGCTCACTCTACAGCAGCTTCTTCCCATGCTGGGCAAGGAGTCTTGGCTGGTAACATTGGACCTCAAGGAGGCATACCTGCATGTCCCAATCAGACAAAATTGCAGAAGATACCTCAGATTTCTTGCAGGTTCAACCCATTATCAATTCTCTGCATTGCCCTTTGGCTTATCTACTGTGCCCAGAGTATTCACAAAATGCCTGGTCAGTAATTGCCTACTGCAGACTTCAAGGGATACAAATATACCCCTATTTGGACGACTGCCTGATCCAAGTGGACAGCAAGCACATTCTTCTGAAACATCTGGCTTATGTAATAATGTTGTTGAATTCTCTGGGATACACAGTCAACAAAAAGAAATCAAGGCTAATACCCTCTTGGAAAATAATTTTCCTGGGTGCCAACTTGGGCACAAACACCCAGATGGCCTACCTCACGCCAGAGAAGCAGGGGCAACTAACTCAATACTTCAGAACACTAGCAAATTGCACCAGGCTGACTGCAAGGAAAATCCTGCAGGCTCTGGGATTCATGGCATCTTGCATCTTACTAATCCCATGTGCAAAGCTGCATATGAGGAAACTTCAATGGTACCTGAAAAACCTATGGTCTCAACACAGCCACAGTTTGGAAACAATAATACCACTAATTCCATGTCTTCAAAAGGAATTTCTGTGGTGGGCTCAAGCATGCCAAACAAACACAGGTCTCCCATTCAGCAAGCCTCAAGCAAATCAAGTCATCACAACAGACGCCTCGGACTATGCCTGGGGGGCGCACATGACAGATCGGTGCATTCAGGGCAAATGGTCCCAAAAAGAAAACACCTACACATCAATCAAAAGGAAATGCTAGCAGTAATAAATGCTATTATAGCTTTCAAAGACCTCCTGCAACCAGGTCAACTATTGATAAGGACGGACAACACCACAGTAATGTGGTACATAAACAAACAGGGAGGAACCCATTCATACCCCCTATGCAGACTGGCCATGTCACTTTGGAACATGGCCCTGGACTTACAAATCGAACTACAAGCACAGTATTTGCCAGGCAAGGAAAACACGCTGGCAGACAACCTAAGCAGAAATATGACAGATCCACACGAATGGAAGTTGCATCCTCAAGTTTTTACAGAGATAATTCAAGCATGGGGAAGGCCAGACATAGATCTCTTTGCCTCCCACAAAAATCACCAATTGACAAAATTCTGCTCAAGGATTTTTCATCCAAAGGCCTGGAGAATGGACGCTCTCTCTTTCAGTTGGACATCAATGACAGTTTATGCCTTCCCACCTCTTCCTCTGCTGCCCAAAGTTCTATTAAAAACCAGAGCAGACAGACCAAAGATGATTCTCATTGCTCCAGACTGGCCAAGACAACACTGGTACCCACTCCTGAGGAGCCTGACACATTCCCCACCATGGATCCTGCCTCTAATGCCTCTTCTTCTGACTCGGCACAGCTTCAAAACTCTTCAGTCAGCTAAAAACACTCAATCTAGCCACATGGAAGATTCCTTAGCATCACAACAGACCCTACTCTCCAAGGAGGTGCAGGATGTCATTTTGGAGGCCAGAAGGCCATCTACTAGAAAAGCTTACTCCACAAAATGGAAACGGTTTTGTGTCTGGAATGAGAAAAAGGGCCAGGATCCTGGAAAACTGAATTTAACTCAAATATTACAGTATCTAGCTGAGCTGCTAAGCAGTGGACTTTCTTTCTCCTCCATCAAAATCCATGCCTCAGCCATTTCTGCAGAATGCAACACTGATCCACCCTTATTCTCTCACCCTCTCTTAAGACAGTTCCTCAGAGGGGCTAAGAATCTAAAACCCCCAAGGAAACAACCAATACCTGCTTGGGATCTCAGTTTCATTCTAGAAAAGCTGACCTTGCCTCCTTTTGAGCCAGCTGCCTCATCAGATTTGCAATATTTGTCCTGGAAAACAGCTTTCCTTCTGGCTATTACCTCAGCTCGTAGGGTATCGGAACTACAAGCTCTCATGGCTGTGCAGCCTTTCATCATCTTCCATCAGGACAGAGTTTCCTTACGAACCAACCCGTCCTTTATGCCAAAAGTGGTATCCAGGGTAGCTTTGAATCAGGCTATACACTTACCTACCTTTTATCCTAATCCTCAAAACAAAGGGGAGAGATTACTACATTCCTTGGACATCCACAGACAACTGTGTTATTATTTGGACAGAACAAAGCCTTTCAGAAAATCAGAACAGCTCTTTGTGTCCTATGCTATAGGAGCTCAAGGAAAGCCAATTTCCAAACAGACTATCTCAAAATGGATAGCCCACTGCATACGCTTTTGCTATTCTTTTCATGGCAAAACTGTACCTACAGGCATCAGCTCTCACTCCACAAGGGCCACGGCTACCTCTGCAGCTTTTCTCAGAGGAGTTCCTACCAAAGATATTTTGGAAGCAGCCACTTGGAGTTCTGTGCATACCTTCTCCAAGCTCTACCACCTTCCATTATACTCCAAATCTAGAGCGGGCTTTGCCACTGCAGTCTTGCAGGGCATTCTGGCTCCTCCTAGTTCCACCTAGTGCCTACCACCCCTTTCTTAGCTTTGGGGTTCTACCCATCTGTTATGACTGCAGCTGTATGCACGATGAACATAGTACAGTTTTGTACCTACCATAAATGTAGATGTTCGAGTGCTAATACAGCTGCAGTCCAGGTTTCCCTCCCTCCTTCCCCTCTTGGGACAGGCCTATTGGCTAACACCTCCTCATGCAACCTGATTGGAGTATTCATTCTTGATGTATTTGCTTGCACTACTGTATTTTGATTATATTGCATTGCTTTATCACACAAATTTATGTATTGCCTTCCTGCTGGGGGCACCTGACATCTGGGGCAAGAAAAACTGAAGAAAATGGCGTCGGCTGGTTCTTTTATACCCCTGGTGCACTGACGTCAGGGAAGAAGCGACGACAACCGACGCCGGACCTAGACTTTGGAATTCGGCCGACCGAGGACCCGCCTGACGGCAGGAGAACCCATCTGTTATGACTGCAGCTGTATTAGCACTCGAACATGTACATTTATGGTAGGTACAAAACTGTACTTTCTCATGGTTATTTGGACAGGAAGAAGCTGTAGTACATCATTCTGCTTTACCACCCTTGATGGGAGGCTCTTCTGGATGGAGATTGAGACCCCCACACACACACACACACACACACACACACATTTATTTCCCCTCTTGTGCAATAGTTGGTCTAAACATGTGCAAGGTATTATAGCTGTACCATTTTAAATCATGTCTCATTCACTACATAGATTGTCAGCATCTTCCATTGTGAGAAGCATAGCCAGCTTTATGCACTAGCGAACACTCCAGTCGCTGGAGACCCCCTGGTTCACATTTTCATATTTTATTACATATTTGTCAAACCAATAAAAGCTAGTACTGCAATCTTGGGTACTTAATAAACTAGATGGGAAGTAATAACTTGTATTTATATCTCATTTAAAATTTAAAGATATCACTGTTTGTATTAGCAGTGGTTTGTCAAATAACAGGCTTCACAATTTCATTAAATGTTTTACCACTGATGTAGTGCCCTTGACATAAAGTCATGCTAGCGAACATTCTCTACACTAAAATTAGTATAATACCTAGATTTAGGCACCTGTAATACCTGTGGCTGCAGGGTCCCCCAATCATCCTTGACTGTGTGGGGGCCCCACCAAAGCTGCTACTTGTTGGAGAAAAACGAGGAGGAAGATGATTTATTTTCTGATTACAATCTTTACCTGAAACAGGGCTGTGATATAACCCTGTTAGGATAAAGCTGATGATCAGTGAATGAATATAAGCAGGGTAAGTGCTAGCGATCAGCAGCACAGACTAGCTTATATCAGTTCACACCTTGAATTTTAAGAAGTGCTGATGCTCCTGATCTTCAAGGTTGGTTTTCTCTTTCATGGAGTTTATAATTACTGGCAAAACACCAGATACTATAACTCTCAACATTTTCACTCAAGAATTCTGGGCAATGCCAAAAGTAGTCGAATAAAGGCTCAAAACCAGGAACACTTCTTAAGTATTACTCTAATTCATTTAAAAAAATGAATGGAATATTGCATAAACATACATTTTTCAGACAATAAGAAGTATGAAACTCTGTCTGGATTTATTGATACTGTAATTTTTAATGATTTACCAGCAAATCAAAATTTTTACGAGGGACAGAGCGAAATTATGAGGCAAAATCAGGGACATTCTATGAAATCAGAGACAAAGACGGGTATGCATTACTCCTTAATGAATAAATAAGTGACTTACCCCCGCTGTTGTTTGTCAACTGTTAAACAAAACTCACTGATCTGGTGTGGCATTACTAGTGTTGCACAATGTATTGATATTTGCTGAAATAAGTACAAAACTAGGATTGCTATGGCTTATTCTTGTGTGTGTGTGTGTGTGTGTGTGTGTGTGTGTGTGTGTGTGTGTGTGTGTGTGTGTGTGTGTTACTTACAGTATAAAAGTAACAAGCTGGCTATAACCGTACACTTTCTAGCACAAATGTCATCAACATTGCCATTACACTTGTGTGTGTCTGTGTATGGGGGATGTGTATTACCCTTCACTTACCATCACAAACACAGACCTTTCACATGAAAGGTGGCTGTATTTGGTGGTTTGGTAGGAAGAGAATGTATATGAAAGCAGCTATTCATTGCCCCTGTAGTGCATGGAATAGCACTGGGATTTCAGTGTTTTGTTCTCGATTGAGTTCTTGGCTGTGCTTTTTTTTTTTTCTGTGAGTAGTCTGCAAACCCTCCTTGTCTGTGTGTGCATCTATGTATGTGCTCTGGTTAACCCCAACATCTCAGAAACATGCAGCAGGTGAGGTAGAATTCATCCCTTTTCCCTGAGGGTGAACGAACAGTGTGTGTATGTATGCATGTCTCTGTTAAAGAAAGAAAAAAAAACAAATCGCTGATTTTTATTTGTGCACACACACAGTAATGCCAGGCTCATAGATAACTCTTATGCAGTTAACAAGTAATTATATTTCAAATGTAAGGCATAAAATACATCACAGAACATTCAGACATCTGAGCTTCCAGGAGTCTGGTGGCCCCTACACCCCAGACTGTGTAAATGGATTTTGACTTGGACTTTGTGGTGGTCTCTACCTCAGCCGAATCAGTTCTAAAACCAGCCCTGCTCAGATGTGTACAGCAGATTACTGTAGGCTGTGTGGAAGGCAGTTGTCTGATCATTACTTCTTTAGTTTTCTTCACAGTCAAACTTTAGAGGAGGCACAGAAAGTCATTATAGCTTGTGTTTGGGCTTCAGACAGAGCGTGATCATTGACACTTTTTTACTTTTCTTACAGACATACCTCCCAGCTGTCCAGATTTTCGCAGAATGTCCCGATTTATGACTGATATTTTTGGACTTTTCTTCAGAAATGTGTGGTTTTCTGACAAATCATTGACAAATTATGCCACTAAATAATGACAGTCATTTGAGTTTCAGACTTCATATCCTTCAGAAAAATGCATGCTAAAACCAAAAACTTTTATTCTTGCAACTTTCTAAATTTATAAGAGCAATATTTAAAAATTTTGGGCCTCTGTCCCCCAATTATTTTTGGCTTTGTCCAGATTTCTTTAGCTAAGAGGTTGAGAGCTATGTTTACAGACATCAGAGGTGTACAGAGGATATTACTATAGCTAGTGTAGTGTCCAGTAGCAACAAAGTGGAACAGGCTACTGTAATCATATTTTTTAACTTCCTCCACAATCACACATCATTAACATATACAGGTGACTGCCTTTAGGGGGTGGGAGTGAGGAGAAAGGAGGTATGCTATGTATATGCTTGATAGCAGTCACTTCAAATACATGACTGAAGCCATTTGAACCTCTGCTTTCATCCCAATCTAATGCCAGAGGGATGCACAGGCAGTGACCATCTTTTATTTCTGGGGGGATAGGGGGGGGTAAAGAGACGGACAGTATTCCCAGATAGGATGTGTGCATCCTCACAACTGTCTTTTTTGTTTATTGTGAGCTACTATTGTGTCACTTTTGAACATTAAGCCTTTGACACAACTTATGTCTTCATTGAAAGAAAAGAATAAGATTGAAATTCTTTCGTAGTCATTATTTTTGTTCAGGACACTGTTGGATTAAACGTTTGGGAAAATGCACAAAATTGCATTCTAGAGCATCTATAACCTTATAGCTTCTGAGGCCCCTGGCTTAATTGAATTATTTCTTACACAATTTTTCTATGCTATCTTGGTCAGAAAAGGTGTGTTGAAAGAGTGCAAGGAAAACTAACGCTATAAAGCAACACTGACTTTCTTTCCTTGGTCATAATTTCTGTTCAGGCCATCACTGGATGAAAAGGTTGTGTAAAAAGAAAAAAAAACCTTTAAAATGCACTTCAGAGCATATAAGAGGAAGGCAAAATGTGGGAAAAGGGGAAAAAAAAGTAAATGTGCATAATGTGAGGAACCCTAGATAGGAGGAAAATGGGGAGGTGCACTGCAAGAAGTGCCTGGGTGTGTGGGTTGAAATAATAGGTGGTGCCTAGGGCACCATTTTACTTAAGTTCAGCCGTGTACCTAGAATTCTTGCGTTGTATCATTGCTGCAGATGTCAGTAACTGTGAATGTCCCGCTGTGAGATAAGCCATCACAGTGTGGTTCACAGGCCTGGCGTTATGTAAATGCATTGCAGCTACAGTTCAGTCTGTGCACTTTACTCCTAAAACTGTTGTTGTTGTCTTTCGGCTTTTCCCGGTTAGGGGTCACCACAGCGGAACTCTGGTCTGCTAATGATTGGCAGTAGATTTTCATGAACGCAGAGGTGCCAGCTCGACGTTCAACCTTCAACGAAGGCACGCCCATTTACTTATGTCTTTCGAACGCCCACCCAACCGCGGGGAGGACATGCAGACTCCACACAGAAGGCACTCCCTGCACTCCAGCTGAGAATCTAACGGGAGAACCTCTTGCTGTGAGGCAACAACGCTACCGCTGCACCACCACTCCTAAAACTGTGCAGCATAAATTACAAGGTTGTGTAGGAGTGGTGGTAGTAACAGGCTGATACTTAGACTGAAGTGGCTAGGGGACCCTCAACTTGACATTTGCTGGGGCCCCCAAAATGCTGGCACCAGCATTGTTGAGAAGGATTTGTAGGAAGTCATTCTTCCCCACCACTCTATGGTACTGTATCTGTAGTACCACCACCATTACACCCATCATGTTGTGACTTTCCCAGTCCCCTCTGTCCTCAGTTGTGAACTAGCTGTCAAATGAAGTCACTTGAGGGAACCTGCTTTTTTCTTTGATTTCACATTTGCCACTTATACATTGATAGTAGGCAACGAGCTACACTCATCCTTCCTTTATGAAATCATATTATGTAGACATGCCTGATTAAGCCTTGTGTACGTAGTTAATGTCACGTGTCATGTAGCCTTACAATTACAACAACGGATAAAGATGTATAGAAAGGGGATTAGCGAAGCAAAAATAGCCATTAAGTGAGCACTAGTGGAGAGGTACTGGACAGCAGCTGTCAGTCATGCAGCAGAGGTAGCTGCTGTGTTTTTTAATTTTTTCAGGTGAATCAACTTGGCAAAGTGAGTCAGTAATTTGTGAGTCAACTGCAGACTGCTCTGTAAAAACAAGTTGTGATTGCTGTGAGGTACTCAACAGACAGGAGAGCCAGTAGGACATCCAGTGGAACCACAGGGCTGTTATGAAGGCAGCAAAGTTAAAAAAAAAAAAAAAAAAACAGCAGAGCATGACACAGGATGTGACAGATCTGACATATCATTAAAGGAAAACCTCACCTTAGAATTAAAAAAATCTATTTTATTACTCTGGTTTCTAAGCTACTCAAAATCACTCCGACTGCTTCTTATAGCAGTTTAATATGTTTTCTGCAAAATGGCAGCCAGTTAGGGGGGAGTTGGGTGACATATCAACGTGATCTTGTTTTTCTTTGTTTTTCTCTTTTTTGTAATCCATTTCAAGTCTGACTTATATGAGTCATGCTAGACATAAGGAAGTAGTGGTTTAATTCCCATGCCATTGACATATAATGGGATTAGTATCAGTCAGTGTCATATTGTATACCTTCTGTAACAGGGCTGCTTCTTTTATTTCTTAAATGGTCCTCATTTGTGTGTCTCAGTCCTTGTTTTACAGCATATAAGGAGTTACACTGCTGCAGCCAAAAAATAAGTTACAGGCCTTTGTTCAAAGTATCATTTTGTAGTCCAAGATGAATTGACCCCCCCCCCCTTCCTTTCACACACAAACCCACTTTTCCCTCAGGTGTCAAAACTGCCACTGCTCTGAGGGATCCTTGCAGTTTCATGTGCAAGGGACAGCTGCTACTGTAAAGGAAAATATTCTAAAATTATTCTATTCTCCAGTTCCAGCATTGGAAATATTTTTATTTTCATTAATTCACTTAATTATAGAGATAGATAGTGAAAGTACTTCAGATTTCCCTTTTCTAATGTTTTAGTGTAAGGGCACATAGCACATGTAAGCTAAAGTAAATTCAGCTGTATTTCATTTGTGCCATCAAATGTTACATTTCCTTTGTTGCCTAGAATATGTTAATGCACTCTACTTGTCTAAGGACTGACTCAGTCAGTGGAAAATGTCTCTTCCTAAGAATATCTGTACCAGATACGCATCACCCTCTGGAAGGATGTCACAAGAAAGCATAAAAGGCCGTCTTATAAACAGTATCAGTTCACCTAGTTGTTAGGGTTGCCACCTGCTTCACTTCTTGCAGAGAAGTCCTGATTTGGGCAGCTTTGCCCTCTTGCAGTGGGAGGGCATGAAAATGGCAAATGTGTTGATACTTTACAAGAATTTTAAGAAACAGTATTTTCTGACTTTTCTCTAAAATGTCACACATCTTTGATATTACAGTTAAGTCATCTTAAAATGTTGTTGTATCTTTCAGCTTTTCCCAGTTAGGGGTCGCCACAGCGGAACTCCGGTCCGCTAATGATTGGCAGTAAATTTTTACATGCTGAGTTGCCAGCCCTGACGCACAACCTTCAATGAAGGTACGGCCATTCACGCATGTCTCCACACAGAAGACGCTTTAGCTGAGAATCGAACAGGACAACGTCTTACTGTGAGGCGACAACGCTACCGCAGCACCACCACCGCAGCTCTAAGTCATGTTAAAATGTAAAGTAGTATAAACAAGTCACAGTGCTCATTTTTTTACAGAGCTCATGGATGTGCACATGTAACAGAAAAAAAATGAAAAGTGAGTAAAGTCTGAAAGTTTTAACTTTTTACTTTTATCCTCCTACTTGTGCACATCTATGAACTCTGTAAAAAATGAGCATGTGACAGTTTTTGGTACTTAATAAATAAGCACCTATCCAGGCATGTCTAAGGGTCAGCTTCCAGTGTTTTCTCCTGTCTACCTGATGAATCTGGGCATCTTGGGCCAATGCAGCAGTTGCCTCATGTACACAGACAATCTTGTCCTCCTACCAACCAACTCTACAACCTGAGAGAGATGCACTTATATAGCCAAACTGGAAGCAAAGCTGTCTTCACCCAAGACTCGACTAAACAGTCAAGAGGAGAAGGTAAACACTTGCACCACACCACACTCATCACATAGTCCCTCAAAACCTACACCATCAAAGCACACACATAGAAACACAAAACACACACCTACATTCGCGGAGGCCCTCAATAAAAATCTGCCCAAGCAACAGGGACCTCCAAAGCAGAAACGCAAGCAACCTCCACCCCTAACACAACCCAAATGACACATAGCCCACAAACTCATTGTGCCACTCAACCACTGCCCATAAGGCATAACAACGTACCCAACACTCTAGTCATAGGTGACTCTATAGTCGGGCACACTGATGTTCCACTCACCAGGCTAAACAAGGAGAAAGTTACTGTCAGCTGCCTGTCGGGTGCCAGGATCTGCCACATAACGTACGCACTCAAGTCACTCCACAACAAGTACAAATATGACTCTATCATTGTCCATGTTGGTGTGAATGACCAGAGATGTACCTCCCTGGACTACATGAAAAGAGACATGGAGGAGCTGTCTGATCTTGTAGCCCAGGCAGGTATGACCCTAGCCCTGAGTAGCATCCTGCCATCACCCAGAATGCTACCTCAGTACAAGGACAAAATGATTGACTTCAACAATTGGCTAAGCGTCTGGTGTCATTCTAAGGGGATCCAGTATCTGTCTGCCTGGGATGACATGATCTACAAACCATGATGCTTTGCCAGAGATGGCCTGCACCTGTCGCCCTTGGGATTCCGGGTACTGGCTAAGGCTCTTGCCATCCCTGTAGTGCTTTTTTTAGGCAAGGTTGTAGTGACAAATTCACCACTGTAACAGGTACAAGCAAGCAAAATCTGAGGGTAATGCTACTCAATGCTAGAAGTCTAAACCTCAAAATGCACTCACTCGAGGCACTCCTTAAAATGGAGAACATCGACATCTGTGCAGTGACAGAGACCTGGTTCAAGGCTCCAGAGAGCACCCCTGCATTACCAGGCTGTAATTCATAACACACCTTTCGGCCACCTAACCTGGACCGGAACACTAAAGGCGGAGGCGTGTCCATATTCATTAAGGATATCCACACCTCCAGGCTAGTTTCTCCGCATAATGCATCCGAGATTATCCAAGTGCAACTAACTCTGGGCAAGAATGCAATCCAAATTGTAGCTTGCTGCAGATCCCTCACCATGCCCCAGGATTCCCACTCCTCATTTCTTGATACACTGGAAAATATTAGGGTACAACCTAACACCCTAATTATGGGCGATTTCAACTACCCCACCATTAACTGGGAAAGCTACTCGTGTACCAGCTCTTGGGCTCAACGTTTTCTGGAATTCATAAATTCCAACGCCTTGGATCAACTTATCTACACCCCTACCAGGGGCAGTAATATCATAGACCTGGTCATTGCCAACATGGGCAGCCGGTGTTCCACAACAGAGGTCAATTCCTCATTGGTCAGATCCAACCACAAGCTAATCACCCTAGACATTCACATCCCGCCCCCCACCCCCCATTAGGGAAACCACCGTAAAAAATTTCTCCAAAGTCAACTTCACGCTTCTTAAGACAGAAGTGGCAAACTTCACGACACCCATGCTGACTGACAATAGAGGTACGACTGCTGAATCCTACACAAATGCACTTTATAAGGACTTAAACCAGTGCATGGATCCTGCAATCCCTAACAGAACCAAGATGCTATTCTCCAAAAAAAGGAAACCAATCTGGTGGTCCCCTGCCATAAACAAACTCTACAACAGAAGAAAGAAACTGTTGCTGAAAAGAGTAAAATCCCATGATTGGAGGAACTCCCTGGTCAGCCTCAGTAAGAAGCTGAGATACCTCATAAAATCCTCCAAATCGCCACTGATTCTAAAGACAACAGAAAGCAATCTATAGCTATGTCAAGAATCTCAATGGCAACACTCAGATCTGCTCTGAGTTACAGCACAATGACACTAAATATCAGAACCAACTGATATTGCCAACATCCTGGCAGATAGGTTCAGTGCTAACTTTACCCCCCTCTAATCCCCTAAAGGGCCCATCTGTATACCGGAAGTATGCAAAGTTCCTGTAATCACAGCTGCACAGGTAAAAAACACACACACTCCAAAGCCAAGAACACAGCATCCATGGGACCTGACAACATCCAACGCTGCATTCTACACGAACTACAGAATGAACTGGCACCCCACCTAAATGCCATGTTCAATCATAGCCTCACCTCAGGCTTTGTTCCCACTGAATGGTGCACAGTAACTGTTATCCCACTCCACAAAGGGTAGCCACCACAGACCCCAGGAACTACCGCCCCTTTAGCCTGACACGCCTGGTTTGTAAGGCTATGGAACATATCATCATGGAACTTATAAACCATGACATTGGTAATCTCAAAACTCTGGACCCCACCCAGTTTGGGTTTGTAAAAGGCAGATCATGTCTCCTAAACCTGATAGACTTCTTTGAAGCAGTCACCAAAGCCGTAGATGAGGGTAAGGTGGTTCACACAGCTTATCTAGATCTCGCCAAGGCTTTCGACACCATCCCCCACTCTGGAATTATAGGTAAACTCACTAAACTAGGTATAAATCCCTATGTCACAAGATGGGTTGCCAACTGGCTCACTGACAGAACCCACACTGTGAATGTAGCAGACTCCAAATCCAACTTCAGACCAGTGACAAGTGGAGTAAGTCCTGGGTCCTCTCCTGTTGGGTATCTACTTCTCTGAAGTACAGGCTAACGCAGAAGGTCATTGGCTAACGAAGTTCGCAGATGACTACAAATTAGGAGCCATAATCAAAACTCCTAATGATGTGGACATCCTACAAAAGGGCCTCACTGAGACAGATACCTGGTGTCAAAGCCATGGCCTCAAGCTCAATGCCAAAAAGTGCATTGTCATCCCCTTTGGTAAAAACTCCGTGCCTATGAACTACGACATAGATGGTAGTCTACTTAACACCGAAAGTGTGATAAGAGACCTGGGAACACAGGTGGACAGTAGTCTCTCCTTTGATAATCACGTCGCCACAGTAGTCAGGAAATCCTTCTACATGGCACACCTCATCACAAAAGGTTTCTCATCCAGGAAAAAAAGAGGTCATTGTTCCCCTGTACTCATCACTCATTAGACCCATTATAGAGTACAATGCCCCTTTTGTATGTACCTCACAAGTCATCTACAACAACTGGAAAGGCTGCAGAAATACCTCACAAAGAGAATTACTGGCCTCAAACAGATGCCCTACGCAGACTCTCAAAAAACTCCAGCTTTACATCGTCGCATATCGCCTACTCAGAGGAGATCTCTGCCTAACATACAAAGCTATGTCAAACCCAGAACTGTTGGACATGCTCCACTTAAGGAAATTCCAATCCCTCCAAGCTACACTCTCTAGGGAATTGTCACCACAATAAACAGAACATGCTGGAGGGATAGATTCCTGTCCCAGAGACTTCCCATACTCTGGAACAAACTACCTATCTACATCAAACAAAGCTCCTCATTAGCACTCTTCAAGAAAAATGTTGATTGGATGGGAGATAGGAAATTCACCACGGGGATCACTTCTGTGGCTCTACTTGACAGGGGCACAGGAAAATAATTTTCTTGGGTGGAGAAAGCCAGGGTACCTTTTGGCTAGGCTTATATAGGCCCTAGGACCAATAGCCTAGTACCTACCTATGAACCTATTTTCCACTGTATGCTATTTCTCTGGATCCATGTACTGTTCAAAAATGGGAGTCACCTGCTTTGTGACTACCTCTCCTGCATATAAAAAGGTCTGTCATTATCAAGAGGGAAAAAAATGGGAACTGGTCACATTAATCATATGTATGAGCCTCTTGTGAGCAGGCACTGTAAACCTTTTTGTTATACAAGAGAATATAAGCCTTTCATATTATATGTCCAGAGATAATGAGTCCCATAAAAGTGGGCACAGCTTCTCATTTTACATGTGGTAGACTGGAAAACGTTCTGTAATAAAGATTTCATACTTGGCTGCAAGGAATATGAGGCCTGCTGATGCAGACACAGCCTCTCATTTTATGTGTGTTACAAAACAGACTAAAAGTCTGGTGATAGCATTGTAAAAGCAGACATTTTCAGTTATCAAAGTGGAAACCACTCTATTAGATAGACTTGATGAAGCTCGGGTGAAAGTGCTTTCTTAAATGTAGTTCTATAGTTGTCACTCATAGTGTGTTGTCATGCTTTGTTTAATAGTTAAAAATAAAACCTTTTAACTAATAACAAAGTTCCACAAGCTGCCGAGCTGATAAGTCCTCGCAGGTCATTCAGGAATATATAGATAAGAGACTAACCTCTAAGCTTTGGGATTGGCTCCTTGTTTTTCCATCTCCCAGATTTTCCTCCAGTCAGCTCCCTTGGAGCCTCCCACCATTGTCTGCAAATGCCTTTACATTCAACAGGTCAGTTATTTAATGTATTAGAACAAGAACACGCATCCATCTCCCTTCTTGACTGAATAAACTACTGGAAACGCCAATAATGTGTCTTTCTCTCCGATACCCTCCCAGTGGGAGGAATAGAGAGAGTCTCGTAGATCTGCTAGCTAAAGTGATTTTATCTGGACTAATCCTTTATACACTGTTATTTTTTTATTTCTACTTCATAAGTAGAACCTCAAAGAAAATATATATATATATATATGTAGAATACAAAAATGTTTATTAGTATAATCGGAGTATAAATTAAAGCTAATCTACACAGATAAAGGAATCTAAAGATGATGGTAAGCTCTGGTAGATAAATTGATACTTGTATGTAATGGGACATAAAGAGAATAGAGAATGAATATTACAGCCATTGTGCAAATAGTGCTTCATGCATGAGGGTTGCACTTAATGTAAATTGAGAGAAAATTGTTTTTAATAAACATTTTGTGATTAAGAGATAAATATTTCGTTATTGTATGCTCTATGGCTACCGTAATGATATAAACATCTGGCAGGTTATTAAATCATATGTGAAGACCCTTCACTTCAGTCATCAGACTGTCATGAGATTAACTACTGCTACTGAAAAAAGAACACCAAGACAAAGACTGCGATCTGTCCTGATAGTTTTTTACCTGACTGGTCTAATTCCTTGGCAGAAATCAATTCCATTCAATTTTATTTTCAAAATTCTTCCCAAACTGTCAAATCGTGCCTGTGTCCCTCCTGACTCTGATTTAGTCTGTTGTTGCTTTCATTCCTTTGGTAGTCAATAATATATTAGAGAGTAGCCCAGATACACTGCAGGCAAGCTGAGGAAGCACAGATGTCTCTCTTGGAAAGTCATAGGAATTAAAAGAAGTTCATTATCTGTGAACTAAGGAAGGAGCTAGTGATTGGTATTTTTATTTATGGGTATGTAATGTAAATACTCATTGAGCATTTCAGGGTTTTCCAGTGAATGTCCAGCCAAAAAGCCTCTACCACAGTGTAACCAGAAAGACATATTTCTTAGTTTATGTTCTTTATATTGTTTTCTTTGACTGCAGCGTGTATTTTTATTATAGTGGTTTAAATTCTTTTTTCCCTTCCATATTAAATATACTAGTCAGGATTTGAGTCATATGAATTTGAAAAGGGTTAGTTACCTGTGAGCTGAGGGAGAGCTAGAGTAGTATTTTTACTTAAGGAGAAAAAAAAAGGGGAAAAAATCATTGCTGCCCTCTGAAACCTCGCTCAAACATCCCTTTCACAGAAAAGACCGCCATGTGGGAAATTTTTTTCTCAGTGTTCTACCTTGCTCCTTTTGCATTCTTAAGCCCAATGGCACTGTAGCTGCCCATCCCGTATGTTAATTTGACCACAAAAATTCCCTCCTAGTCTTCTTTCATTGGCTGTTGTTAGTAAGCACAAAATGTTATATTGTGAAGGCACTCCCTTAAAATAAATTTAATAACCCTCCCATTGTGTTCCAGAAACTCAGAATACCGAGCACTATAGGCAACTATGGGATACAATTGATTATTCACAGATAAAATTCTCACTCAGACTGATCTACCCATTAGTATTGTAATTGAACCGGATGTGCACTGTGTTTGTAAATACATAGCGACAAACTAGGAAATCAGTCTGCAGACTCTTACAAGCTTAGCAAAAACCCCAATTCAGAAGTTCCCTCAGCCGGATGTACCATTTGTTCTGTGAAGGAATAGTAGGTCAAAGAGGGTTGGAGCTTTCTTGACTCGAAAGGCTAGGCATAGGTGTCTCTTATTCAAAACTTTGTCCAGACTCAGAGGACAAGACAAGATATACCAGGGTAGAATTTGAGGTTTACCTTGAAGGTGGCAAGGATGCTACTGTGTTTGACATGTAGTGGAAATTTGTTCCAGAGGTGAGGAATACCAGTCTATAATGCCAATTTGTCTTGGTTAACTGTTGGTGAAGGTTTAGTTCCTATAACTGGGTATTTTAGGTACCATTTTTTCTATGGAGGAATAGAAGGTCAGAGAGGGTTAGATCTTTCATGGCTCGAAAGGCTAGATACAGATCTCTATGGAGTAGTCTATAAGAGACCGAGTGCAGATTAAAGGGCTGACAGTTTCTCCTGATAACTAAGATTTTTGAGGGGACTGATCTTCTTAGTTCTGAATCTCTTGAGTTCTCATGCTGAGTGATGTGTTTAGATAAATACATGGCAAAAGGTGCATTATATTCAGTAATAGGTCTGACGACATGAATAAATTGGAATCAAGACTTCCTTGGATATGGTGGAAATGTCTTTGGAAATTAGATGTGCCAAACAGGAGACTTCTTGAACTACTGCGAGTCTTCATCATCAATGTTTTGTGCTGATTTTAGATCAATACTGTGTATGCATTCTGTTAGAAGTCGTTTATGATATTATTTGACCTGGAAAAATCCTACCTGTAAACATGAAGTCCCAGCCTGTTTAGCCATCCGTATCCACAGCCAGCCTATTAGCACTTCACTTTCTCTCTCATGGAATACGTTCCTGTGGTCAAAAAAGTCAAAATATTGACACCCAAAATGTTGACATATCAAACTACTGAAAAAGGGAATTTTCACTTTCCCCACTTTTGTGCAGTCCTAGTGTTGGTATATATAAGCTGGGGTGTGTGGAGAGGGTGCCCATTGGACCTGCCTCCCTGCATTGAATATTTTTCAATATTTTGAATTTTTAACATTTTGGGTATCAGTATTTTGACCAAATTAATCTATTCCCTTCTCTCACGTACTGGTTCCACCTCCGAGAGATACTATAAGGTGGAAAGTAGTCTCTCTATTCCACCCATGGTCAGTAGACAACACATCTGCAGCATTATATTACCACAACACATTACTCCTATATATGCTGAGGTAGTAAAGAAATCACTGCCTAAGCTTCCTAGGCATCCCACTAGCTTACCCCAGCCATGTAGCAAAGATGCCAGCATCACACCCAAATAAACACCCAGTCCTGCTGTTACTGAAGTTTACCTGTACTGCAAAAGCCTTTACCCTTAAAGTTCCATAAGCCTGCAGCACTTCTCTGAAAAGTAGTAGCCATTGGTGAGTATACTGTAAGACAAAACAGGCACAACACTCACCAATCGGCAAATGTTAGGGTGGCAAATTTAATGTTCAGGTGACTCTGTGTGTACTGAGGATCCAGGTGTCTAGACCTAGGCAAAGTTAAATATGGTCATTCCTATAGTTCCTTTTTAATTCAATTTGGTTCTATTTTTATGTCCAAGGATCTGGACTTTTTACCCTTCTTAAAGAAACAAAGCAGGTGTCGGTAGTTTGTCTCCAAGTAGCACATTTTTCTGCAGTAGAGTACAGGGCACTTAATTGATCATAATGTCAGATTGCAATGGTAAATTGCGTCACATCATTCGCAGATTATTCAGAGATGCATAGGGAGTTGCAGCTTCATTTAAGACTTCTAGCTATTTCTCAAGTTTTCTGGAGTTATACTAACAAAATCGAAACTGTGAATGTGTCCATTATCTCATCTCATCTTATATTATGGTCAGGTTAAAAGGGCCCACTATTATTTAGTAAAATGCTAGATAAGAAATACAGAGAGCTAATAATGTGTGATTACATTTGCTTGGTTATAATCACGGACATTTCAACTTCTACTCCCAAGGTATCACCCTTATCCATGTGTTAATTGGAAGAAAAATCTAAGTTTGCAGGTCATACTACAATATTTGCAAGTCAACTCTCTTTATTTATTTACTTATACATGAACAAATAGTGAGATCTTTCCAGCCATAACTTATGCACTTAAAAACAAGTGTTTACAGCGTGTTACAACAGGGTACCTTGCAGCGTGAGAATTACAACAATGTTGGTGAGCTTTTGTTAGATTTAAACAGATAATACCAAGCACATACTTGTACAACATGATACATGTACTCTGTTTGCACATTATTTAGCATCCTATCAAACACTATGTAGAACAGAGGGAGTATATACATAGCACATGCTCTACAAAGTTATCATGAGTTATTTGAAAGTTCCAGTAATATGATCTCTGACATCACAGCTTATTTGTTTCTTTTAAATGGTAAACTAAAGTCACATCAAAGTATAATCTCAATATTCTGAGTGGATGGCATAAGGGAGGTGAGAGGAAGTACTTTCTTCACAGGCGGTGTGATTGACAGTTGAAACAATGTTTATGGATCTCGCCATACCCAACAGAACCAAGACGCTCTCCTTCAAAAAAAGGAAGCCAATCTGGTGGTCCCCTACCATAAACAAACTCTACAACAGAAGGAGGAAACTGATGAGAAATAAGAGGAAGTCCCAAGAATGGAAAAACTCCCTTATCAGCCTCAACAAAAAGTTGAGATCCCTCTTCAAATCATCTAAAGCTAGCTATGAAAACAGAATTGCAGGAGATAGTAAAGACAGCCACAAGGCCTTCTATCATTATGTAAAGAATCTCCACGGAAATACCCAGATTTGCTCGAAGCTGTTGCACAATGGTACCACCTATACCGAGCAAACAGATATTGCCAATATACTGGCAGATTCAGTGCCAACTTTACCCCTCTCTCCCCCGCCAAAGGACCAATCACAATACCAGTAGATTGCCAGGCACCCAGTATTACTGCTGCACAGGTTAAAACAGTACTGTCCAAGGGCAAGAATACAGCTTCTATGGGACCTGACAATATTCCTGGCTGTGTTCTACATGAACTACAGAGTGAATTGGCACCTCACTTGTGTGCCCTGTTCAATCACAGCCTCACCTTTGGCTTTGTCCCTACCGATTGGCGCACTGCTACAGTAATCCCTCTCCACAAAGGAGGAGCGACTACAGACCCTGGGAGCTATCGCCCCATTAGCCTGACAAGTCTGATATGCAAAGCTATGGAACGCATCATCATGGACCTAATAAACAAAGATATAGGGAAATTCCAAACCCTGGATCCCACACAGTTTGGTTTTGTGAAGGGTAGATCATGCCTGCTCAACCTGGTCGACTTCTTTGAGTCAGTCACCAGAGCTGTGGATGAAGGCAAGGTGGTTCATGCAGCCTACCTTGATCTGGCCAAGGCCTTTGATACCATTCCCTACTCAGGAATCATAGAAAAACTCACTAGCTAGGCAATCAACCCCTATATCACTAGGTGGGTTGCAAACTGGCTCACAGATAGAACCCACAGTGTGAAAGTAGCTGACTTCAAGTCAGACTGTCAACCAGTCATGAGTGGAGTCTCACAGGGTTCGGTCCTGGGTCCTCTCCTGTTTGGTATCTACTTCTCTGAAGTTCAGGCCAACATGAAGGGACTGTGGCTGACAAAGTTCTCAGACAATTGCAAGTTGGGAACCATAACTAACTCCCCAAGTGATGTTGACATCCTACAGAAAGGCCTCACTGAGACCAATGACTGGTGTCAGAACCATGGCCTTAAGCTCAATGTCAAAAAATGTCGTCATCCCCTTTGGGACAAACCCGGTTCCCATGAATTACCACATCGATGGTAGTCCACTGAACACAGAAGGTATCATAAGAGATCTGGGAACACAGATTGACAGTAACTTCTCCTTTGACCACCACATTGCCACTGTGGTCAGAAAGTCCTTCTATGTGGCACATCTCATTACTAAGGGTTTTGCATCCAGGAAGAAAGAGGTCATTGTCTCCCTCTACTCTTTCCTGATTAGGCCAATCATCGAGTACAATGCCCCTTTTGGCATGTACCTCACTAGACACCTACAACAACTGGAGAGGCCGCAAAAATACCTCACAAATACTTGGCCTATATGGACAGACTCAAAAAACTCCCAACTATTCTATATCTCGTATCACCTACTTAGAGGCGATCTCTGCTTGACATACAAAGCCATGTCTGATCCGGCTCTCTTAGAAATGCTACATCTAAAGAATTCCCAATCCCTCCACACTACACGCTTCAGAGACCTCAACCTCATTACCACAATCAACAGAACTAGCTGGAGGGACAGGTTCATAACCCAGAGACTGCCCATACTATGGAATAGACTTCCCATACATGTCAAGCAGAGCACCTCACTGGCCCTCTTCAAGAGAAATCTTGATGAGTGGATGGGAAATAGAAAATTCACCCCGGGGATCTCTTCAGTGGCTCTACTTGACAGAGGCACTGGGAACTATGGTCAGGTGGCACGATGCCAAGTTAATCCTATGGGCTAGGCTTGTAAAAGCTCCAGGGCCATTAGCCTAGTACACACCTATGAACTTATGAAGTAGCAGTGGCTCCAGAATGATAACGAAATTCAGGAATGTAGATGCTCATTAAGTAAGAGATGCATTGTATCCAGATAGATGTGAACCAAGGGGGCATTTCTGCTGTATGTGAATCGGTGTTTCTTTTTCCATGCTTCAGGATGTCATTGTGTATTGTTCCCATTACATTTACATGAGATGAGCCTCTTTTCATACCAATGTCTACTATTACACATGTAATTACTTTTCCTATCCCTTTTTACCTTTGTTAACCCAGCTGCCTTGGCTATGATCTTGTCAGTTGCGTTATAGCTCATCATTCTGCTTTATGCTGTTATTACGGAATAATAAGAGCAGAATGATGAGCTATAACGCAACTGACAAGATCATAGCCAAGGCAGCTGGGTTAACAAAGGTAAAAAGGGATAGGAAAAGTAATTACATGTGTAATAGTAGACACTGGTATGAAAAGAGGCTCATCTCATGTAAATGTAATGGGAATGTTGACATCTCTAATCTACTTGTGTGCTCTAGCCTCATAGTTTGTAAGGAACTTTCTACCATGACAGCTCTCTTGCCTACTGCTATAACAGCAGTCTTGTATCACTTAGATCACATGAACATTGCTATACACTGCCTAATACTGGATAAAATCTTTGTGAGACTGATAAGTGTCTGAAGCCCATTGATTAATCTATGATGGTGCCAGGCTAGGTTACATTCACAGCACTGTTTAAGGTAGAAGAAACAGCTATTTCTTGCATTGAAATCCTAGTTAGAACCATTGATAGTCAGTTTTTTCACATGTGAAGATAGCACATCAGTACTACTGCAGACATTATCAAATTTCTCCATTTAGAGAACAGTGGATATATGACTGACTCAGACCTCTAGTAGCAGTCAAGGCATACATGTCCAAGCAGTTTGTTTACACTGGACATACTGCCTGTACCTACCACTTAAACATTGTATAATTGTCAAAGAAGACAAGTATTTGCAGATCAGACCAGGAAGAGGTGTATAATTTAATCGACCATCAGCTACTGTGAGCACCTGAAGTGAGTTATTGTGTAATTCACATTTGTTTTGAAATGTGAATACAGATGATTTTTGTTAGCTTGGATTCCTGGTAGCCATTGATCTTATGTGTGTGTGTGTGTGTGTGTGTGTGTGTGTGTGTGTGTGTGTGTGTGTGAGAGAGACATTGTGTCCTCTCAAGGGATAGCATTTACAGTGAAATATATTTTATGGTATGTGGTTTACCTTGTAGAAGCTTACATCAGTTCTTATTTGGTCAAGCCCAGAAGATGAATGGACAGTCCACTGATTATTTTCGTTCATGATGGACAGATTGTGAAAAACCCCATGTAGGGGGCTGTACCTCTTGCTTCCACAACTCATATATGTTCAAAGATGGCAGACCTTGAAGTTATATTACGCTGGAATGGTTGCCTGTTTGGTCTTCCAAGCTTGATCAAATAAAATTCAGTGAGTTAGGAGTTGACGCAATAAAAAGTGCCACTTTTTATGTCCCACCCAAATTCTGCAAAGCTGCTTCACATTTTCAGCTTATAATTGTTTTCATCAAAAAATTAAAAGTATGTGTGTAAATGGATAAATGTCATTATTGCTTTGCATGTGTCTGATCCCCTGTGTAAGGTATCATGAGTATCAATGGTTTAATTCCCAAGTTAGACAGGTATCACTGACAAGAAAATTGTCTTGCATAAATTGTCTTACAGCTATAGACAAAAAGGAAAGAGTGTTGAAATTATATCGAGAAATGTAGAATGCAAATAACAGCACTGTAGAGCACACATTTGGAAAGAAATGAGCATATGAATATGACAAAGAAAGAATTTCAGGATCGATATTCAGCAGAATATCAGGGACAAGGTAAAGGGGAGTAATTATAATAATTGCTAGAGGGGTTGTAATAGTGGTAGAAGAGGGAAAAAAGACAATAATGCTAGATTTGTGGTAGTAAGGGGCTATTGGCAAGGGAGAAGGATTACACTGACCATGTATTTATATTCCACCAAAAACTGCTGTTTCTGGAGCTTAAGAAAATTCTTTGAGAAATAATCAGCTTTCGGCAGGGAATATTGCTTGTAATTGGGGAATGAAACTTGATTTGCAACAGTGAGGATGTATCAGAGGGTAGATTTCTGAGGAAGCTTATGAAAATATTTGATATGGAAGATGTGAATTCAGTAGGAGCTCTGAGAGAATTTCCATTTTATTCTCCAAGGTGCAATAACTGGTCTAGACTAGATAGAAATTATATTTCACAGGAATATGGGCATTTAATTGAAATTTTCAACACATGTCCAATAATAATTTCAGATCATGCATCAGTAAAAACTAAGATAAAAATGCAGGGTAATAAAGTAAAAATGAGACACTGGTGCTTTTCCTGTCTACCTGTTAAAAGGAAAATAATTTATTAGTGAGTTATTAGGGAAGATAGAAATATGTTCTGAAGTTATAGCTAATGAGTGGGATAAAATGAAAATAGAGTTTAAAAATAGCAGCGAAATAAAAGAGAGAGATATTTTAAGAAGTAACAGGAATTAGTTGGATTAGTTGTCAAAGGTTAAAGTATTGCAGAGTAAGGTGTTCTCACAGAACAAGAACAGGTTCAAATGCATAGAGCTAAAGAGAAAGTAAGAGAACATCTGGATTGTGCATGAGTTTAGAAAGATTGCTGTTAAGCAACTATTTTTTGATAACTCCAGAGCACAGAAACATTTAGTACAGCAGAAAGTAGAAAAGGTTGTCGCCAAACTCAGGTAGTCTATAACAAGAAAAATAAGCAGAGATCCTATAGAGGTATTAGAGATATTTCAGAAATGTTATGAAAACTTGTATAAAGCAGAGAAATGGGGAAATCAAGAAATAGCACATATGTAAATATTTATTGAAGACTTAATTATGCCAAGGTTAGTTGTAGATGAGTTTCAAGAGCTAACAGCTAAGATACAAGGAGATGTGATAAAAATGATGTATAATCAATCTGCAGGAAAGTCTGCAGGAACAGATGGTATTCCTGTGGAAGTTTGTATTGTAGGGTTTCGTTTAACAGTATTTTAAAAGGAGAGGAAGTACCGTCATCTTGTAAGAAAGCTGGTGGTGTCTGTGTTACCTAAAGACAGTAAAGACCCTGCATACCCAGTTTCATATAGACCCATTTAATTTTAAACCATGATTATGTCTATACTAGCTAAAAGAATGGGAAGGGTGTTGCCAAAAAATGATAGATATTGATCAATGTGGTTTTGTGGAGGGGAGGCAAACATTTGACATCAGCAGAACAATACTGGTCCAGAGGGAAGCAGAATGTAAGAAAATGCCTCTGTTGTTGGTGGGTCTTGATGCAGAGAAAACATTCAACAGAGTAAGCTGGGATTTTATGAGTAGGACAATGGAAGCATTTGTTTTCCCTGATAAAATAATAAGGTTAATTAGGAGGATATAAAAAGGATTGGAGGCAAGAATTAAAGTGGGAGGGTTCCTCTCTCATATGTTGTTTGAACAGAGGAACCAGGTAGGGTTATCCTCTTCACCCTTTATTAATCGCATTATTTTTAGAGCTACTGTCAAAAGAAATTAAGGGACTTGGAAATGCAAGGATATAATTGGTATGGTAATTAAGAAAAGTTGGCTTTATTTGCAAATATTGTTTAGTATTTGATAAATCCAGAAAAGGACATATCAGTGTTGTGGAACATTTTAAGACCATTTCATATCTTTTCAGGATATAAAGTTAATGAAGATAAACACAAAGGCAGTAGCCGTAAATTGTGCACCCAGACACTAATACCACTATTTATGAGGAACACAGTAAGATGAAGTATTTGAGTATGGCTTTAAACAGGCTTCTGTTATGGCAGCAATGATGTGTGGAAAGAATTTAAACAAAAGATAATACAAAAACTGAGAAACTTGAAGCTTTTTGATATGGATGATAAGATATAAGTAGTGCAAATGTAATCCCTTTAGTTTTATATATGAGCCAGGTATATTTTTATCAAGCAGAGAAGAAGTTGTGGACAGTAATTTAAAAAAAGATGAAATTATGAAAAATAAATAGTAGAAGTAAGGGAAAACAATGAAATCTAAAAATCACCATACTCCCACCAGTGTTGGAGGGTTCTGCACACCACACTACTTATGCATACTAATCCGTAGATTGCTATACTTTGAGAAATAGGGAATACTCCAAGAGTTGGCAGTCTTTTGACTTTGCATATGATAGCTCTGTTTTCATGCAGTCATTCCCACTGATTAAAGACTCTCATTTACAAGTCCAATAATTCCAGACTGTTACTTTTTACTGTATTCAGGTGAACTGTTTGACCCCAGATCATGCATTTAGTGTAGCTACAGCTGCAATTGATTATTGAAGCATTGTCATCATCAGGCATTCAGCTGTATCAACTCTAGTGTTATTTTCTGGTCACTACTATTGGATTCTACCCACCCCAAAAACCTTTTTCTTCTGAAAGTTGACATGTCCCTTTTAGGGTTTTCACAATTGCCACTTCTTCACATACAAATCAAACATACATTCAGATGCAAGGAAACCTAGTGGTGTCGTTCATTATATGGATCATATTTTTGCCATATAAAAGCATGAATACACAATGACTGTCTCTCAGCTGATGATCCTGCAAGAAAAAAATCATGTGAAGTACATCTCAGCTCAGGCATAGTTGTTACAAATCCGCGTCACTGTTCTGAGATTAACAAAGAACAACATCCTGTAGATCCCATACTAAAGATAAACATTGAAGGTATTCATGTACTTAATGTTGTTGTTCATACTTAATTCTTGCATATGATGACTTATTTACTTTATTTCATTGATATTTCTGTGCAGGCGGCTGCACCACTTTACAACTTCCTGAATAATAACCATTCAGGGAAGTGATCACCTGCAGACAGCAACATTTTCAGAAAAGAATAGACTACTAAGAGAAGTGCCTGTTCTGATAAATCCCATCCCAGGTCTTGTCACCTGTAGATTGCTGCTCTGTGGTTGACCTCAATTCGGAAATCCTGTTCAGAGAATAAGTGAGATCTTCCTGTTTATGCTTCCACAGCATTAGATGTTGCTTCATGGAGTCTGTGAAGGACAGCTCAGTTCTACCTGTGTGAACTGTTATGTTACAATTTTACAAAACCTGCAACTGCTGTACTCATGGTAACCTTTTAACCCCTGCCCCTTGTACTGACGTATGGTATGGCATAACAGGGCTAGGGTAGTACAGCTCCCACTTAAAATGTTGTTTGTGATCATTGGCCTAAAAGAAATGAGAATAATTAGGTGTTGCCTGCCTCTTTGTAGTAACTGTGTAGTGGCTGTGAAGCAGTTGTGCGATGTCAGGTTTTATAGGTATCTGGAGCAGACTCCTTTGAAGTGCTTGGATGTTATATGAAAGATTCAAACAGTGTAAGCTGACAATGCTACTCAAATAATTGTTATGGTTATTCTTATGAAGTTTCTTATTTTAAGGACAGGTGAGTGTAGTAAGTCATTTAAACTGGATAATGCTGTCCTCAAATGAAACACCCCCTTGAAGCACGGTGTTCATACAAGGCATTAATTCTTCAGGAACCGTCCAAAACATGTTTGATTTGATTGCTGGAATGTTTCTTGTTAAAAGCAAGTCACTGATATAAATACTGATTTTGCTGTAAGATATTAGCTTGTAGGATGCAGCATGCTTCTCTAAAGACTGAGTAATGTTAGACTTGTAAAGGAATATATAAAATAATCTTAATTTGAAAAAAAAATAAAAGCCGAGAATTTTCAAGTTCAAAGAAAAAATAAAAGTAATATTAGAAAGGAATGTTTCATATAGAAAGAGAACACTTTTGAATTGCAAGTGGATCCACTTTAAGTTTTGTAAGCCTGTTTGCCCCTTTTGCATATAATAAATGCTAAGTTTTAAGTGTGTTCCATGATTGCAGAAAGGCAAACACAACAAAATCTAAGTGTATTTTTCTTTTTTTTTTTTTTCAGTTTTGAAGTTGTAAAAGTAGTCCATGAGAAGTTGCTGGATTTGGTGGGAAATGTCCAGTAAGTTTTTTCTGTGTCAGTTTTCTTTTATTACCTTACCAAGTGGCACAGTGCTGAAGTTAAAGTTTTGTTTTTACTTCCTTTGCAGAGTACCTATCATGTTAGTTGGAAACAAGAAAGATCTACACATGGAGCGGTATGTGTACGCAGTGAATTTATTTCATTTTTGGTATTGGGATTCAGAGGATTCTTTCTACGAATACATGATTTGTACACACTGTGTAGAAAATGTATTTCTATGGCTTTATTAGTAAAGAAAGAAGTACTGAGCATTTTACAACATATTCTCATGTATATTTACATGTGTTTGAACCTTAAATTGAGAACGGGCACATCATTTTAAATGAAGAGAAGACAGGATGTATTTATGACTGTTGTTAAGGAGGTAATATGAGGTTTGTTCTTAACGTAGTTAAAGTGAATGAATGGGTAGTCACTAAGCAGACCATTTCCTTTTGTTCTGATCATTGTGGTCATCAGAATCCTAAGGCTGCTCTCTGCATCTCATGTTTTGGTTTTAGTAGCAACATGCATATTTTAATTTCATCAGTATGACAGCTATTCTTGGAATTCTTGAAAATTAAAACATAATCAAAAGCAACATAGATGCCATAACTCATGCCTTCTGATGGAGCTCCTAGGTTTGTATTCTAACTTCCAGTGGTTGCATCTGGATCCTTTTGACAAAATCAACTTGTATCCTCACATTTCAAACAAATGTGCATATGTATAGAGCACAGGTGTTACCAAGGAAGTGTAAGTTGCAAACTTTTCAGCATAAATAATTAACTGGTCACATTCATTAGAATCTTAGCATCAATATTGTTTTTATAATTCAAAGTAACACTGTCCATGTTTTGTAATATTTTAAAACAACTTGCAATGTATTAGTAACCACTCAAGCTACATGCATGCTGTCAACAGAATTTTGTGCATTCATCTGTGAGCATTCATATGAAGCTAAACAATTCTGTTTTCATTACTTGCTTGTTGAAATATTTTAAAAAATATGTAAATTATGACAATATAAATAAATAATATAGGAGCATTTTGTAATATTTCTTTAGCAGCAGTAGATGGGGGGTTAAGTATCAATACAACTGCATTACCCTTCATCTAGCTTTTAAGATAAAATCTTTCAATAGCTTGTATGTAGCATGGTTTTGAAATTAATTTATATATGAACAAGCAATGCCAGACACCTTGAGGTGTCACTAGGGTAGTCCTGAAGAAACACCCGGAGGTGGTGTTATGCTTATTGAGGTAAAATGACAAGGTACATGTTATTGTAAAACAAGTATCGAAATAGTTGTACTCACATACATACTGAGAAAGAACATAGAAATAATATTAGGCAAACAGTCACAGGAACCATAAAATGCCTAGCCCGATACAAATTTTAGTAGATACACATAAAAGTTGTTGCCACGCTTTACAAGCACATAATAGTACTCGCCTTCCAGGTAAAGCTGGGCCATATATGATAACCCTGGGAGAAATTTGTCTATCAATCCAATAGTCAAGACTACCTTAAAGGGAGACAAAATGGTTCTTTGCTGGACCTATATTGGCAACTAATTCCATAGGCTGGAAATATGTTGAATTAGGAAACTATCCCACCAGTGAGTCTTGCTTATTTCTTGATGGTGATTTAGGTGTCTAGTGTGGGTGTTTGTAGAGCCGCTGGTTTTTCAAAGAAATAGTGGGTCAAATAAGACTTGATCGTTCATGGTTCGAAAAGTGAGACAAAGGTAATCTCTGAGCAGGTGGAAGTGTACTGATTATAAGGAGACTTATGCTAATCTCTGGGGATAGTTGAATGATTTAAGTCCTTTAATTTTCTTGTTTTAAATTATCAGGACCTCTCTAGTCGAGTGATATGCTTGGATTGTACTTATCAAAGAAGACACTGTATTCAGTGATGGGTCTGGTAAGAGAAGAGTGCAGTAGTATGTGATGACTTTGTCTCTTAAAGATATTTCTTTGGAAATTAACTGAGACAGATGGAAGAAATTCCTGAGTATGATGGAAACATGATTATCACATGAGAGGGAGTTGTCCACAAAAGTGTCCAAGTCTCTTATGAAGAGGAGTGACACCTATATGAAGTAGGTGCAGCTTTTTGCCACCAAACACTGCTATGCTCTACTTTTTTGCATTTAGCTTGAGGCTGTTTTCAATACAACAGGTATACACAAACTCCTGTCTTTGTTGGAGCAATTTAGTATCGATGGATAAGCAAATAACAGTACCCATTTTGCAGTCATCAGCAAACCTGATATTTTTTTCTGATTGTTTGGCTTAGATGTCTGTAAAATAAATGCTGAACAGGAGAGGGTCAAGCGCTGATACCTGTGGTGCTCCACTAGTTACAGTTTTACCTTCAGGGAGGCGAACGGTGACTTTCACAACTAGGAATCTGTCTGTTGGATAGCCAGTTTGCAGTCCAGTGCCCAACTTAGATGCTTACATTAAGCTTCAATATTTTTTTAGTAATACCAGCATTGGAGATGGTGTCAGAAGTCTTGGCCAGGTCAAGGCAAGTAGTGTGTATAGGGTGACCACTGTCCACAATCTCTCTAACTTTTTCAAACAAGTTTTCTAGGTTTAGAAGACAGGAACTGTTTTTCACAAAATTAAAGTACGTAGGGCTTAAATTAGTTAACTGCGTATGTCTTCATAAATGGGTTCTGCTAGGATGTATCCAGAGCCTTTGCATTTAAGGCTGGTGGGTTTGTAATTGTCTGGTTGTGTAGTAGGGGCATCCTTGTGTAGAGAAGCTCCAAGCATCACACACAAACCCTGTGGATAGGCTGAGGTTGAACAGCCTAAGCAGAGACATAGATTAATGCATACTTGACCGTGATAAAGAATGCATCTTGGTATGTTTGGTTCCACAGAAGAAGCACTTAATTTGTGAGCTAATATATTGTCTGCATCCTTGGGACTGGAATGTGCAGTATTATTATAGGTGAGTTCACAGTGCATTGTTGGACGTTATTCCGTAATTGTTTTGATGTAACTGAAGGAATATTTGCAGCTTTGTTTGTTATCCAAAGTCCATACTCTGCTTTGCATTTTCTAATAGTGCTTTTAAGTTCCTTAAGGGATTATTTCATCATGTTCTGAAGGTAAGGAGGATGAGGATTTCTTATAGCTTTTCATTATTTCCTTCTTTTGCTCTACAGTTTATTAATAACACTAGAGAGGTATATTCCTAAATGTAACATCGTGTTTAAGGCATGATGAGCATAGACTTCTCTATACAGATGTTTAGGTACTGGTACAATTGGAGGTGAATGCAGCAGCCCTCTCAGTTGGATCTGTTTTAGCAGGGGACTGTTGGATATTTTGCATAGCTCTTGCAGAGGCTGAAGCAGATTTACCCAGGAGAAGTCCCTAAAGACTGCCACATCTGGTGGATGGGTTGTGGTACTAGACCAGGTAAAGAACATGAATGAATTGTCAGATTTAACCAGAGGTGAGATGATGGCAGGGTAAGAGGCACATAGAGGTTAGGTTGCTAAGGATAGTAGAACCTCTAGTTTTCCAGTTTGCTCCAGTGCATTGGTATTAACAAGGTTTAGGAAACACTGAACATATCTATGTGTAGAGTTGTAACCGAGCCAGTCCAATGCATGGGTAATTGTAGTCACCAAGCTGAAAGGTATAAGACAATTTCTGTGCTCTTTGGGGTTCATTGATGGGGATCTCTACCTAGCAATGAAGTAATACTTGAATTTGTTAAGGGTAATTTGAATCTTCAGGAACTCCAGGTTAGAGTCATTGATAATTTGACACAAGTTTGTGTTTCTGACAAATTATACACTCCCATTGCTGGCCAAGAGCCTCAAGACTTGATAGGCGATAAACTGGTAAAGAGGGAGTGCTGTCATTGCACTGAAATCATGTTTTGGTATCTCCACAGTTATGTTTGAGATGCAAGAAGACCTCATGTTCTGACATATTTTTATTTAGACTCCTAGCATTAAGTAGTGCTGACATGATATTGTCTGAATTTATTTAAGTTTGGTATGTACAAATGTCCAATAAGGATACTTTGCCTTAAAAAAAAGCATTATAGGGGCAGCTATGGCTTTAGCCAGATTGTGGGATCCCTGGTATGATGGATGAAAGTCATCTCTAGCAAAACAGGGCTTTATCCACTATCTTATCCAATGCTGACCCATATTGGATCCCCTTAGAATGACACCAGCTGCTTAGGCAATTGATAAATGCAGTTAAATTGCCTTTTTTATTTAGGCATCGTTCCTGGTAAAGCCAAGATACTGCTCAAGATCAGTGCATTTTCTGCCTCTGACACGAGCATAACCAATCCCATCATGTCTCTCTGCATGTCCCTGTGACAGTAGTATGTTTTATTATGTGCTATGAAACAGTCCAATGTGTAGTTATAATTTTACTGAGTCAGGAATTATAGGCAAACAAGCACCAAATGCTTTTCTCTGGTTCAGTAGCAGAATGTTGTGTATTCATGATTACATTTTTAGATGTTTTTCTTTTTAATTCCCCAAATCTATTTTTTAAGGTGAAACAATAACTGGGGTATATGTTAAGTTGTCTGCAAGAGAGCAGGAGAGAAAGGGAGTACACTTAGGCTTCAAGGCATGTCACAGCAGGTGTGCCATGAATGTTACTTTAAAAACTATAGAAAGTGATCTGAAGTAGTTAACTTCATTTTATCTGCAACCTGTGGGTATTCGGATCCATATCGGATCCGAGCCGGCAACTTTTTTCTAGCATCTGCTCCAAGCTCCGAGCTCCTCCCCCTACCCATAATGTACTACCATCTCCTAACTTCCCTCAGATCTCATTTGCCGTGCCAGTAGTGTGCATTGTGGTCTCCTTCGCTCTGAGCTCAGGGATAGTAAGTTTATTAATACTTAATCTTTAGTGTGTATGAGTTAATTGTTTCCTTCCTCCCCCACTAGTATATCGCTTGTTCGTTGGTTAGTTAAAAAAAAAAAAAAGTTTTTGTTGTAAAGTAGTAAGTAGTTGTTAGGCCTGCCCTTCCCTTGCGTGTGTTTTGTGTGTGGTGATTTTGTAGGTAGTGGTGTTTGGTGCAGGACCATGGCTGATCAGACAAAATCTGTATTTAAGAAATGCACAGAGTGTGGCCATAAGCTCTCCCCGGCTGATGGTCACACTCTGTGTGTTACTTGTTTGGGAGAGTCACATTTGTCGACACAATGTGCAGTCTGCACTGGGTTCAGTCCTAGAGCTCTCAGGGATCAGAAGGCCAAATTGGTAGCTAAAGGCCTTCTCCCTGCATCTATGCTGGAATCTGCCACAGCCTCGGTACCTAGTACTCAACCTCCCACCCAGACAGGGACTCAAACTCCCACTTCTTCTGGTGCTGGGTCAAGCAAGGAAAAAGCTACAGTCGGTGTAGCTGAAAAAGAGAAGGGCAGAGAAAGGCGCAAGGATAGGGACAAAAAAAGGGATAGACCTTGCAAGAGATCCCCGGACAGAAAGCTCTTCCTTAGTCCCCCTTCTAAGTCCATGAGGACAGTTTCTCCACGGCTCCGGTCTCCTCGTTTTTCACTGGAGCCATTGGACCCCTCGGATCCGAGGCCTTCCTCATCGTCACTGCTCAGACCAGCCAGATCCAAGTCGGTGGCTTCTTCGCGATCGACTCTGAGCTTATCAGACTTAGACATGGACAGGATGATACGGAGATTCATTCAGACCCAAATACAGATGGGAGTCTTGCCAGGCCCATCTCCCTTCGGAGGGGGGACCTTCATGCCCTTTTTCCACCCCATCTCTCCTTCCACGATCCATGCTTCGGCTTCAGGGCTCTTGGATCCGAGGATTTTCGGAACTGGTAGCTCGGCGCCGATGGTTCCTCCAACTTCGACTCTGGCTGCCTTGAGCTCCTCGGATCCGACTAGTTCAGACCCGAGTGACTCACGGAGCCATGGACAGGGAGTCTGACCCAAGGGAATGGATTCTTTGGCTCTTCCTTTTTCAGATCCGACCTGTTTCCTCAGACCTCAGGCTACCCTTGCTTCGGCTCCGGGGAGGGCATCTTCCTTGCTGGGTGCCAAGGAGGTACGCTCTCTTTGGCCTTTGAAGTAGTGGAGAGGGTTCTCACCCAGGGATTGAGACCCCAGGCCATCCCCTTGGATTCCACCAAGACACCTCTGGATTATGCAATGACTCCCTTCATCCTGTCTCAGGGACAGCCCATGCCAGAGGGATCCCCAGGTTATTTCCCCTGAGGAATCCCCTGCAGCTCATGAGTCCTCTTCTGAGAGTCCCACTGAAGAGGGTCACCGTAAGCGCAAGTGCAAAAGGAGGCACTTGGACTCCTCCGAGTCACTCACTATGGACACTGACTTAGATGAAGGAGAAGGTTCCCCCAGGTCACCTCCCGAAGACGTATCCTTCGGAAAAATCATGGCGATCCTCTGCCAGAGGGGAGGTTGGTCAGCCCCAAAACCTTCTGGGGATGAGTCAGTGTTCCTGGAGGCCTTTGGCACGGGCCTATCTACTTCCTGGGTGTCCCCACCAGCGGACCCCGTGGTGGACCTTATCACCACGTGGGCATGGAAAGAGCCTGACACCGTCAAGCCCATCCCCAAATGCCCCGACAAAATTTTATCTCCCCCTTCCGACAGACAACCTTGTCAAAAGGAGCCCGAGTTGAAGCTATGTTGGTCACAGCAGCCACCAACAAGGAACTAGCACAGGAGAGTTCCTCAGTCCACCCTCCAGACAAGGAGTCCAGGTCGGTGGATAGGTTTGGGAAGCACGTTTATTCCTCAGCGACCTTTTCAGTCCATGCTCTGAACTATTTGGCACATGTGATCCGGCTTCAGTGAGACCTTGCATCGGAATTCGCTGAGTCGCCCCCAGAGTCTTTATCGCCACAGGACAAACAGTTGTTCTCGGCGAAAATGTCTACTCTGAAGTCGGTCTCAAACACGTCTATGCGGCTCCTTTCCCATGCCACGGAAGGAGCAGCTAGGGCGGCCGGGACAGGTATAGCCATGAGGCGTCATGCCTGGCTCAGGTTGTGTCAGTTCGTGGACCCTTTCAAGGCGTCGTTTATTAATGCTCCCTATGACGGCTCTTCCCTTTTCGGGAAGACAGTATGTAACACACTTGTCCAGAGCGAAAAGGACGGGAAGACTTTGTCTGCTGTCTGGATCTGCTTCTCTAACCCTCAGCGGTCCTTCTCTAGGAATCAAAGAGGGCAAAAGAAGATGCGGTTCTGAAAATCTCAGTTTTCCCGGGATTCTCAGGACAACTATTCCACCAGAGGCAGAGGGGGACAGGATTGACGCCGACCCAGAGGTAGAGGGGGGTCCCAGGAATTTTGGGTCTAGTGAACCCTTTTCTGATGGACCCGGTCAGCAGCCCTGATGGGTTGCCCGGCTGTCTTACTCTGGAGGCAGTCGAGGGAAGATTGTCCTTACACCCAATGGCATGGGACTCCATTACGACAGATCGCTGGGTGTTATAGATTATATCCAGAAGTTACACTATCCCATTTGTTGCCCTCCAAATGTTCCAAAACACCACCTGGATGTTCCACCCGCTCACAGGGGGGCTGCAGCTCTAGAGGTTTCAAAGCTGCTTCTCAAACGAGCTATCGAACAGGCCCCCCCCGACCAGTCCGGATCAGGCGTTTACCCAAGGTTCTTTTTAGTGCCAAAAAAGGCAGGGGACCTCAGGCCCATTCTAAACCTGTCAACTTCAAACCTGTCTGTAGCCAAACAGAAATTCCGGATGGTCACCTTACAGTCCATTCTACCTTATCTCCGAGAGTGCGACTGGATGTGCTCATTAGACCTCCAGGATGCTTACTACCACATTAAGATCCACAGAAGCTTCAGGAGGTTTCTGCGCTTCTTGCTGGGAGCCAGTCATTTTCAGTTCAGAGCCCTACCCTTCAGTCTCACCACAGCCCCCAGGGTGTTCACCAAGGTAATGGCAGTTGTAGCGGCTCACCTGAGGCTTCAGGGTATTCAGGTATTTCCTTACCTGGACAACTGGCTCTTTGCTGCACCCAACAAGCATCTGCTTTGTCTGGCCCGAGACTACTTCATTCGGTTGGCAGATCTATTGGGGATTACGGTCAATGTTCAGAAATCCCAATTGCAACCAGTACAAGTTTTAGACTTCATTGGAGCATGGCTAGACACCTTGCAGATGAAAGTATTCTTAACTCTAGACAGGATCTTATACCTCAGGTTTCACATAACTCAAATAGCGAACTTCAAGTCTCCAAAGGCGAGCGAGGTTCTCTGGGCACTGGGCTCCATGGCTGTCTCCATATCGATTCTTCCTTGTGCACGTCTTCATATGCGGGTTCTTCAATGGACTCTGGCTGTTCAATGGTCTTGGCTAGACCTGCTCATGGAATTTCTGATCAGGATCAATCACGTCTGCAGGACGTCCTTTCTTTGGTGGTTAAATTCACTGGAGATAATTAGAAGGACACCCCTTTCCGTCCTCTCCAGTCCAAGCCACAGTGACCACGGACGGATACCTCCCAACTCGGGTGGGGGGGACACTGTTAGGGAAGGACAGTCCAAGGCACGTGGTCCCAGTCAGAGACCAAGTTGCACATAAATGTTCTAGAGATGAGGGCAGTGCTTTTAGTGTTGGAAGCCTTTCACACTGTCCTTCCTCTCAGATTGATTGCAGTTCAGTCAGACAACATGTCTGTTGTCTGGTATATTAACAAGCAGGGGGGAACCAGATAATATCCCCTATGTCGCGAGGCCATGAGAGTGCGGGAGTGGGCGATCTCCACCGATCGGTTTCTGATAGCAGCGCACATCCCGGGGTGCTCCAACATTTTAGCAGACAGATTGAGTCGGGCTATGCTGATGCCATACGAGTGGTCTCTGAAACAGTCAGTAGCGGAGGAGATATTCCTTGCATGGGGTCAGCCTTGCTGCTATCTCTTCGCATCTCCTTCCAGCGCGAAGTGCAGCAGGTTCTTCGCTCTGATTCCCTCACCAGGGGAAGCCCCCAGAGATGCTCTAGTCCATGCTTGGACTCCCGGGCTTCTGTATGCTTACCCACCATTGCCACTCATTCCGAAGTTTCTTCAGAAAGCTTGCCGACTGCAGTGCAAAGTTATCGTCATTGTCCCGTTCTGGCCTCGTCAGGTTTGGTTCCCATTCCTTTGGTCTCATCTCATAGCTCCTCCGTGGGTTCTGGATCCCTGCCCGGATTTAATCTCCCATCCTTTGGGTGTCCGCCCGCCCGACCTGGGCAGCCTCAAGCTGACAGCGCTCCAGTTCCATTGATTGCCAAGACTCCTGGTCTTTCATCCCCAGTAAAATCCATACTGGTGGCTTCTCTTAAAGATTCCACTAGGAAACTTTATCGTATGAGGAATAACCTGGTAGTGCTGGGGTGCTCTTGGGAGCCCTGAACCAGGTTTCTGTTACTGCACAGATATCAATGTTCTCCATGCTAAGGAGAGTTTCGAGTGCGTGCATCTTGAGGTTTAGACTTCTGGCGTTGAAGTAGCATTACTCTGTTTTTTATCCCTTGTGATACCTATGGAGGTGGGTTTGTCTTTTGAGCCTTGCCTAAAAAAGGCACTATGGGGGTAGCAAGAGCCTTTGCCAATATCCGAAAGCCCAGGGGTGACAGGTGCAAGCCATCCCTAGCGAAGCATCGTGGCTTGTCGAGCATGTCATCCCAGGCTGACAGGCATTGGATCCCCTTTGAATGACACCAATACTTAAGCCAATTGTTGAAATTGATCATCTTGTCTTCATATTGTGGCATCATTCTTGGTGAGGGTAAGATGCTACTCAAGGTCAGGGTCATACCGGCCTGGGCTACATGCTCAGAGAGCTCCTCTATGTCTCTTTTCATGTAGTCAGGGAGTGCGTCTTGGGTCATTCACACCAGCATGGACAATGACTGAGTCATATTTGTACTTGCCTTGGAGTGACCTGAGTGCTTGTGTTGTGGCAGATCCCAGCGCCCGACAGGCAGCTCACCG